>NC_091586.1:14082249-14089749 GCF_042767895.1 Penaeus vannamei
TAACTGCAATAAGGATGAAAATAATAATGATAATAACGATGATAATGACTATAATGATAATAATCATAAAAATAATGACATTAATGATAATAACGATGATAATAATTATTATTCAGTCCATATATAATGAAATAAAGGTAAGAAATAATAAAATCCCAAAATTCGAAAAAAAACTGTAAAATCTAGCGTATTGCCTTTTGAGAGAAACGTCGAAAAAAAAACTTTTTCGCTTTTTAATGGTAATTATGAGGATTTTAACATTAATTCAGGTAATTAGGGTGATATTCATCATCATTCCTTCCTTATTGACAATAATGATAATTATGAAGATGATTATGATGATAATGACAATAATAATTATAATGATAATTTTGATAATTACTGCAATAATAGCAAAAATTAACTCTATTCCAATAATGTTCATACTAATAATGGCAATAGAAATAACAATATCATTATCATTGTCATTATGATTATTATTATTGTCATTATAATTTATAAAATTATCATTATTGCTATTATCATTATATAAATAGTTATAATTATAAAAATAGCAATAATAATTAGCATAACAATTATCATAACTGCAATAATGATGATAATAATGATAATCATGATGATAATGCCTATACTGATAATCATGATGATAATGGCTGTACTGATAATCATGACAATGCCTTTTGAGAGAAAGTCGAAAAAAACTTTTTCGCTTATTAATGGTATATATGAGGATTCTATCATTTAGTCAGGTAATTATGATGATTTCCATGATAATTCCTTTATTATTGACAATAATGATGATAATTATGATGATAAGGACAATATAAGGACAATAATAATGATAAAATTGTAATTATAATGAAAATTTTGATAATTACTGCAATAATAGCAATAATTAACTCTATTCCAATAATTTTCATATTAATAATGGCAATAGAAGTAATAAGAACATCATTATCATTGTCATTATAATTATTGTTATTGACATTATTATTTCTAAAATTATCATTATTGCTATTATCATTACATATGTAGTTATAATGATAAAAATAGCAATAATAATAAGCATAATCATTATTATAACTGCAATAATGATGATAATAATAATGATAATCATGATAATTACTATAATGATAATAATCATAAAAATAATTACAGTAATCATAGTAATGATGATAACAATTATTATTCACTTCATATATAATGAAATAAAGGCCAGAAATAATTAAATCCCAAAAGTCGAAAAAACGGTAAAATCTAGCGTATTACAGCCTTTTGAGAGAAACGTCGAAAAAATTATTTTCGCTTTTTAATGTTAATTATGAGGATTTTAACATTAATTTTGGTAATTATGATGATTTTCATGATAATTCCTTCATTATTGACAATAATGATAATTATGAAGATAATTATGATGATAATGACAATAATAATGATAAAATCATGATTTAATGATAATTTTGATAATTAATGCAATAATAGCAAACATTAATTCTATTCCAATAATTTCCCATACTAATACTGGCAAAAGAAATAACAACATCATAATTATTGTAATTATAATTATTATTATTGACATTATTATTTCTGAAATTATCATTATTGCTTTTATCATTACATATATAGTTATAATGATAAATAGCAATAATAACTAGCATAATAATTATTATAACTGCAATAATGATGATAAAGACTATAATGATAATAGTCATATAAATAATGACAGTAATGATAATAGTCATATAAATAATGACAGTAATGATAACAATCATATAAATAATGAAAGTAATGATAATAATGATGATAATAATTATTATTCAGTCCATTCATAATGAAATAAAGGCAAGAAGTAATAAAATCCTAAAAGCCTTTTGAGAGAAATACCGAAAAAAAACCTTTTTCGCTTTTTAATGGTAATTGTGAGGATTTTAACATTAATTCAGGTAATTATGATGATTTTCATGATAGCTCCTTTATTATTGATATTAATGATGATCATTATGATGATAATGACAATGATAATGACAATAATAATGATAAAATAATAATTATAATGATAATTTTGATAATTACTGCAATAATAGCAATAATTAACTCTATTCCAATAATTTTCATACAAATAATGGTAATAGAAATAATAATTACATCATTATCATTGTCATTATAGTTAATATTATTGTCATTATTATTTCTAAAATTATAATTATTGCTATTATCATTATATAAATAGTTATAATGTTAAAAATAGCAATAATAATTAGCATAATAATTATTATAACTGCAATAATGATGATAATAATCATGATAATAAGGATGATAATGACTATAATGATAATCATATTAATCATGATGATAATGATTATATTGATAATCATAAAAATAATGACAGTAATGATAAAAATGATAATAATTATTATTCAGTCCATTTATAATGAAATAAAGGATAGAAGTAATTAAATCCCCAAAGTCGAAAAAACGCCAAAATCTAGCGTATTACAGCCTTTTTGAGAGAAACGTCGAAAAAACACCTTTTTGCTTTTAATGGTAATTATAAGGATTTTAACATTAATTAAGGTAATTATGTTGATTTTGATGATAATTCCTTTTATTATTGACAATAATGATGATAATTATGATGAAAATGAAAATAATAATGATAAAATCATAATTGTAATGATAATTTTGATAATTAATGCAATAATAGCAATAATCAACTATATTCCAATAATTTTCATACTAATAATGGCAATAGAAATAATAATTACATCATTATCATTGTCATTATGATTATTGTTATTGTCATTATTATTTCTAAAATTATCATTATTGCTATTATCATTATATAAATCGTTATAATGATAAAAATAACAAAATTAGCATAATAATTATATAATAATGACAGAAATGATAATAATGATAATTATTATTCCGTCTTTATAATAAAAAGGCCAGAAGCAATAAAATCCCAAAATTCGAAAAAACGGGAAAATCTAGTGTATTACAGCCTTTTGAGGGAAACGTCGAAAAAAAAACTTTTTCGCTTTTAAATGGTAATTATGATGATTTTAACCTTAATTCAGGTAATTATGATAATTTTCCTGATAATTCCTTTATTATTGACAATAATTATGATAATGATGATAATGAGAATGATAATGGCAATAATAATGATAAAATCATAATTATAATGATAATTTTGATAATTACCGCAATAATAGCAATAATTAACTCTATTCCAATAACTTTCATACTAATAATGGCAATAGAAATGATAATAACATCATTATCATTATCATTATAATAATTATTTTTGTCAATTATTGGAATAGAGTTTATTATTGCTATTATTGCAGTAATTATCAAAATTATCATTATAATTATGATTTTATCATTATTATTGTCATTATCATTGTCATTTTCATCATAATTATCATTATTGTCAAAAATAAAGGAATTATCATCAAAATCATCATAATTACCTTAATTAATGTTAAAATCCTCATAATTACCACTAAAAAGTGAAAAAGTTTTTTTTTCGACGATTCTCTCAAAAGGCTAGATTTCTTTTTTTTTCGATTTTTGGGATTTTATTACTTCTGACCTTTATTTCACTATAAATGGACTGAATAATAATTATCATCATTATTATCATTATGTCATTATTTTTTTATTATCATTACAGTCATAATCATCATGATTATCATGATTATTATCACATTTATTGCAGTTATAATAATTATTATGCTAATTATTATTGCTATTTTTATCATTATAACGATTTATATAATGATAATAGCAATAATGATAATTTTGGAAATAATAATGACAATAATAATTATTGTAATGACAATGATACTGATATTATGATATCTATTGCCATTATTAGTGTGAAAATTATTGCTATTATTGCAGTAATTATCAAAATTTATGATTTTATCATTATTATTGTCATTATCACTGTCATTATCATCATAATTATCATCATTATTGTCAATAATAAAGGAATTATTATGAAAATCATCATAATTACCTGAATCCTCATAATTACCATTAAAAAGCGAAAAAAGGTTTTTTTTCGATGTTTCTCTCAAAAGGCTGTAATACGGTAGATTTTGCCTTTTTTCGACTTTTTTCGGGATTTTATTACTTCTGGCCTTTATTTCATTTTAAATGGACAGAATAATAATTATCATCATTATTATCAATACTTTCATTATTTTTTATTATTATCTCTATAGTCATTATCATCATGATTATCATGATTATTATCATTATCATTGCAGTTATAATAATTATTATGCTAATTATTATTGCTATTTTCATCTTTATAAAGATTTATGTAATGATAATAGCAATAATGATAATTTTAGAAATAATAATGAAAATTATAATAATTATAAGGACATTGATAATGATGTTATTATTTCTATTGCCATTTTAGTTTGAAAATTAGTGGAATAGAGTTAATTATTGCTATTATTGCAATAATGATTAAAATTATTATTATAATTATAATTTTATCATTATTATTGTCATTATCATTGTCATTATCATCATAATTATTATCATTATTGTCAATAATAAAGGAATCATCATGAAAATCATCATAATTACCTAAATTAATGTTAAAATCCTCATAATTACCTAAATTAATGTTAAAATCCTCATAATTACCATTAAAAAGCGAAAAAGGGGGTTTTCCGACGTTTCTCTCAAAAGGCTGTAATACGCTAGATTTTGCCGTTTTTTCGACTTTTGGGATTTTATTACTTCTGGCCTTTATTTCATTATAAATTGACTGGATAATGATTATCATTATTATCATTTATGTCATTATTTTTATGATTATTATTATTATAGTCATTATCACCACCACCACTTTCACCACCAGCACCACCACCACCACTATCACAACCACTTCAACCACCACCACCACCATTACCACCACTGCGACGACCAGCACCAGCACCACCACCTCCACCACAACCACTTCAACCACCAGCACCACCTCCTCCAACACTATCACCACCACCGACACCATCACCACCTCCACCTCTACCACTACCACCACCACCTCCACCACCAGCACCGTCACCACCAGCACCATTACCACCACCTCCACCACCAGCACCATTACCACCACCTCCAGCACCAGACCACCACTGCCACCACCAGCACCACCACCTCCACCACCATCACCACCATTATCACCACCACCACCAATACCACCTCCAACAACAGCACCACCACGACCACCTCCACCACACGCCCCATCACCACCACAACCAGCAACACCACCTCCACTACCACCGTCATCACCACCTGCACCACCATTAAAATACTGCCAACACCAGCATCGTCACCACCACCTCCACCACCAGCACTATCACCACCACCTCCACCACTAGCACCATCATCACCAACTTCATCACCAGCACGGGCATCTCCACCACCACAACCACCTCTATCATCACCATCACCATCACCACCACCTCCACCACCAGCGCTATCACCACCACCACCACCTAAACCGGTATCTCCACCACTACAACCACCTCCACCACCACCATCACCTCCACCACCAGCGCTATCAGCACCACCACCACCTAAACCGGTATCTCCACCACCACAACCACCTCCACCACCACCACCAGCACCACTACCTCCACTACCTGCACCATTACCACCACTGCCACCACCAACATCATCACCACCACCTCCACCACCAGCACCATTACCATCCCTATCACCACCACCTCCACCACCAGCACCATTATCACCTCTGCCACCACCAGCACCATTACCACCACGACCAGGTCTACCACCAGCACCGTCACCACCACCTCTACCACCACCACTATCACCACCACCTTCACCACAAGCACCATCACCACCACCACCAGCACTATTACTACCACCAGCACCATCACCACCACCTCCATCACCACCACCTGCACCACCACCACCTGCACCACCATCACAACCACCTCCACCACCAGCACAAGCACCACCACCTCCACCACCAGCACCATTACCACCAATGCCACCACCAGCACCATTACCACAACTACCACCATCAGCACCACCACCAAAAGTATTACTACCCCCATCATCACCAACACCACCTTCACCAAAATCACCACCACCATCACCAACTCCAACACCACCACCATCATCACCATTACATCCATCACCAGCAAAAACACTACCAACAGCGTCATCATCACCGCCACCACCACCTGCACCACCACCATCACCACCACCTCCACCACCAGCACCATTACTACCACTGCCACCACCACCTCAACCACCAGCACCATTACCACCACTGCCACCACCTGACGATAATAATGGTAATTATGACATTAATTATGATAATTATGACATTAATTAGGATAATTATAATAAAATGGTAATTATAATGATAATTTGCGAAATTAATGCAATCATCAACAATACTCTAATGATTTTCATGATAATAACAATAATACTAACGATAATGATAATAATTAAAAATAATAATAGTAGAAATAATCATAATATCGCTATTAGTGTTATTATAATTATTACTCTTGTTATTATTTCTAAAATTATCATTATTGTTATTATCATTATACAAATAGTAATAATGAGGAAAATGACATTAAGATAATAGCTCTTATAAGGATTATATGTAGGGTAATTATAGCAATAATTACTATAATGATGATAATGATGATGTTAATGCTACTAATGATAATAATGATAATAATTATAAAGCCCATCCATAATGAAAAAAGGCTAAAAGTATAAAAATCCCCAAAGTCGAAAAACGGCGAAATCTAGCGATATATGGCCTTTTGAGAAAATGGTCGAAAAAAAACCCACTTTTCGATTTTATGGGATGATTATGATGATATCTGCAATAATTCGGCTAATTATTATGATTTTCATGATTATCCCATTAATAATGAGGATAATGATAATTATGATATTAATTAGGATAATTATAATAAAATGATAATTATAATGATAATTTGCATGATTATGCGTTTAATAATGACGATAATAATGATAATTATGACATTAATTAGGATAATTATGACATTAATTAGGATAATTCTAATAAAATGATAATTATAATGATAATTTAGGTGATTAATGCAATAATAGCAATCATCAACAATCCTCTAATGATTTTCATGATAATAACAATAATACTAACGATAAGGATAATAATTTAAAATAATAATAATAGCAGAAATAATCATAATTTCGCTATTATTGTTATTATAATTATGACTTTATTTGTTATTACTTCATTATTGTTATTATCATTATAGAAATAGTTATAATGAGGAAAAGACAATAATTAAGATAATAGCTCTTATAATGATTATATTAAGGGCAATTATGGCGATAATTACTATAAAGATGATAATGATGATGTTAATAATCATAAAGCCTATCCATAATGAATAAGTATGAAAATCCCCAAAGTCGAAAAAGCTGCGAAATCTA
>NC_091586.1:14094749-14099749 GCF_042767895.1 Penaeus vannamei
GAATTAATGTTAAAA
Source organism: Penaeus vannamei (assembly GCF_042767895.1). Taxonomy (NCBI): domain Eukaryota; kingdom Metazoa; phylum Arthropoda; class Malacostraca; order Decapoda; family Penaeidae; genus Penaeus; species Penaeus vannamei. The sequence continues at coordinate 14,094,765 of NC_091586.1, forward strand.
TCATCATAATTACCATTAATAAGCGAAAAAGGTTTTTTTTTCGACGTTTCTCTCAAAAAGGATGTAATACGCTAGATTTTGCCATTTTTTCGACTTTTCGGATTTTATTACTTCTGGATTTTGTTTCATTATAAATGGACTGAATAATAATGATTATTATCATTACTGTCATTATTTTTATGATTATTACCATTATACTCATTATCAATATAATTATCATGATTATTATCGTCATTATTGCAGTTATAATTATTATTATGCAAATCATTATTGCTATTTTTATTATTATAACTATTTATATAATGATAATAGTAATAATAATAATTTTACAAATACCAATGACAAAAATATTAATTATAAAGACAATGATTATGATGTTATTATTATTTCTATTGCCATTATTAGTATGAAAATGATTGGAATAGAGTTAACCATTGCTATTATTGCAGTAATTATCAAAATTATCATTATAATTATGATTTTATCATTATTATTCTCATTATCATTGTCATTATCATCATTATTGTTAATAATAAAGGAGTTATCATGAAAATCATCATAATTACCTGAATTAATGTTAAAATCTTTATAATTACCGTTAAAAAGCGAAAAAGTTTTATTTCGACGTTTCTCTCAAAAGGCTTTAATACGCTAGATTTTGCAGTTTTTTTTCGACTTTTGGGATTTTATTACTTCTGGCCTTTATTTCATAATAAATGCACTGAATAATAATTATCATTATTTTCATTACTGACATTATTTTTATGATTATTATCATTATAGTCATTATCATCATGATTGTCATTATTATCAACATCATTATTGTTATGATAATTATTATGGTAATAATTATTGCTATTTTTATCATTATAACTAATTATATAATGATAATACTATTAGTGATAATTTTAGGAATAATAATGACAATAATAATAATTATAATGACAATGAGAATGATATTATTATTTCTATTCCCATTATTAGTATGAAAATTATTGGAATAGAGCTAATTATTGCTATTATTGCAGTAATTATCAGAATTATCATTATAATTATGATTTTATCATTTTTGTTATTATCATTTTCATTATCATCATAATTATCATCATTATTGTCAATAATAAAAGAATTATCATTAAAATCATCATAATTACCTGAATTAATGTTAAAAACAATAATGATTAGCATAATAGGTATTATAACTGCAATAATTATGATAATAATGATAATAATGACGGTAATGACTATAATGATAATAATATAATGATAAGAATTATAAAAATAATGACAATAATGATAATAATGATGATAATAATTATTGTTCAGTCCATTTATAATGAAGTAAAGGCCAGAAGTAATAAAATTACGAAAGTCGAAAAAAACGGCAAAATCTAGCGTAATACAGCCTTTTGAGAGAAAAGTTTGAAAAAAACCTTTTTTGCTTTTTAATGGTAATTATGAGGATTTTAAAATAAATTCAGGTAATTATGATGGTTTTCATGATAATTCCTTTATTATTGACAATAATGATGATAATTATGATGATAATTACAATGACAATAATAATGATAAAATCGTAACTATAATAATTTTCAGAATTACTGCTATCATTATTATTATAACTTTTTATATAACGATAATAGCAATAATGATAAGTTTTGAAATAATAATGACAATAATAATAATAATAGTGACAATGATAATGATATTATTATTATATCTATTGTCATTATTAGTATGAAATTTATTAGAATAGAGTTAATTATTGCTATTATTGCAGTAATTATCAAAATTATCATTATAATTATGATTTTATCATTATTATTGTCATTATAATGGTCATCATAATTATCATCATTATTGTCAATAATAAAAGAATTATCATGAAAATCATCAAAATAACCTGAATTAATGTTAAACTCCTCATGAATACCATTAAAAAGCGAAAAAGTTTTTTTTTCGACGTTCCTCTCAAAAGGCTAGATTTTGCTGTTTTTTCGACTTTTGGGATTGTATTACTTCTAGCTTTTATTTCATTATAAATGGACTGAATAATAATCATTATAATTATTCCCATTACTGCCATTATTTTTATGATTATCATCATTAGTCATTACCATCATGATTATCATTATTATTATCATCATTATTCCAATTATAATAATTATCATGTCAATTTTATTGCTATTTTAATCATTATAACTATTCATATAATGATAATAGCATTAGTGATAGTTTTAGAAATAATAATGACAAAAAAAATAATTATAATGACAATGATAATGATGTTATTAATATTTCTATTGACATTATTTGTATGAAAATGATTGGAATAGAGTTGATTATTGCTATTATTGCAGTAATTATCAAAATTATCATTATAATTATGATTTTATCATTATTATTGTCATTATCATCATTATTGTCAATAATAAAGGAATTATCATCGAAATCATCCTGATTACCTGAATTAATGTTAAAATCCTCATAATTACCATTAAAAAGCGAAAAAAAATTGTTTTCGACATTTCTCTCAAAAGGCTGTAATACGTTAGATTTTGCCGGGTTTTTTTCGACTTTTGGGATTTTATTACTTTTGGCATTTATTTCATTATAATTGGGCTGAATAATAATTATTATCATCATTATTATCATTACTGTCATTATTTTTATGATCATTATCATTATAGTCATTATCATCATGATTATTATCATCATTATTGCAGTTATAATGATTATTATGCTAATAATTATTGCTATTATTATTATTATTATAACTATTTATATAATGATAAATTTAAAAATAATAATGACAATAATAACAATTATAATAACAATGATAATGATGCTATTATTTTTTATTGCCATTATTAGTATGAAAATTATTGGAATAGAGTTAATCATTGCTATTATTGCAGTAATTATCAAAATTATCATTATAATTATGATTTTATCATTATTATTGGCATTATCATTGTCATTATCATCATATTTATCATCATTATTGTCAATAATAAAGGAATTATCATGAAAATCCTCATAATTACCTGATAATGTTAAAATCCTCATAATTACCATTAAAAAGCGAAAAAGGGTTTTTTTCTACGTTTCTCTCAAAAGGCAGTAATAAGCCTGATTTTGCCCTTTTTTCGACTTTTGGGATTTTATTACTTCTGGTCTTTATTAATAATGATTATCGTCATTATTATCATTACTGTCATTATTTTATGATTATTACCATTATTGTCATTATAATCATGATTATCATTATTGTTATCATCACTATTGCAGTTATAATGATTATTATGCTAATTATTATTGCTATTTTTATTATTATAACTATCTATATAATGATAACAGCAATAATGATAATTTTAGAAATAATGTAAATAACAATAATTATAATGACAATGATAATGATGTTATTATTATTTCTATTGCTATTATTAGTTTGAAAATTATTGGAATAGAGTTAATCAGTGCTATTGTTGCAGTAATTATCAAAATTATCATTATAATTATGATATTATCATTATTATTGTCATTATCATCAAAATTATCATCATTATTGTGAAAAATAGGGGAATTATCATGAAAATCATCATAATTACCTGAATTAATGTTAAAATCCTCATAATTACCATTAAAAAGCAAAAGAAAAAATTCGACGTTTCACTCACAAGGCTATATTTTGCCGTTTTTTCGAATTTTGGGATTTTATTACTTCAGGGCTTTATTTCATTATAAATGGACTGAATAATAATTATTATCATCATTATTAACATTACTGTCATTAATTTTATGATTATCAACATTATAGTCATTATAATGCTAATTATTAATGCTATTTTTATCATTATAACCATTTATAAAATGATGATATAATTAGTGATGAATTTAGAAAAATAATTATGATGATTTTCATGGTAATTCCTTTATTATTGACAAAAATGATTATAATTATAATGATAATGATCATGATAATGAGAATAATAATGATAAAATCATAATTATAATGATAATTTTGATAATGATAATTTTTATGATGATGACAAAGATAATGATAAAATGATAATTATGATGATAATTTTGATAATTACTGCAATAATAGCAATAATTTACTCAATTCCAATAATTTTCATATTAATAATGGCAATAGAAGTAATAATAATATCATTATCATTATCACTATAATTATTATTATTGTCATTATTATTTCTAAAATTATCATTATTGCTATTATCATTATATAAATCGTTATAATGATAAAAATAGCAATAATAATTAGCTTAATAATTATTATAACTGAAATAATGACGATAATAATCATGATAATCATGATGATAATGACTATAATGGTAATAATCATCAAAATAAGGACAGTAATGATAATAATGATGATAATAATTATTATTCAGTCCTTTTATAATGAAATAAAGGCCAGAAGTAATGAAATCCCAAAAGTCGAAAAAAGGCAAAATCTAGCCTTTTGAGAGAAACGTCGAAAAAAAAACTTTTTCGCTTTTTAATGGTAATTATGAGGATTTTAAAATCAATTCAGGTAATTATGATGATTTTCATGATAATACCTTTATTATTGACAATAATCATGATAATCATGATGATAATGACTATAATGATAATAATCATAAAAATAATGAAAGTAATGATAATAATGATGATTTTTATTCAGTCCCTTTATAATGAAATAAAGACCAGAAATAATAAGGTCTAAAAAGTCGAAAAAACGGCAAAATATATCGTATTGCTTCGCTTTTTAATGGTAATTATGAGAATTTTAACATTAATTCAGGTAATTAGGATGATTTTCATGATAATTCCTTTATTATTGATAATAATGAGGATAATTATGATGATAAAGACAATGATAATGACAAAAATAATGAGAAAATCATAATTATAATGATAGTTTTGAGAGTTACTGCAATAATAGCAATAATTAACTGTATTCCAATAATTTTCAT
>NC_091586.1:14109749-14122249 GCF_042767895.1 Penaeus vannamei
GTGAGTTTAGGTTAGGTTAGGTTAGGTTAGGTTAGGTTAGGCTCAAATCTGACCAGGAGACTCCAAATTTCGTTTTCTCACATGACGTTTATATTAAATCAGTTTAATCGAGGATAAGTTACATTAGCTGGAATTTCGTGAGGTTAGGTTAGGTTAGGCTCAAATTTGATCAGGAGACTCCAAACTTCGTTTTCTCACATGACGTTTATATTAAATCAGTTTAATCGAGGATAGGTTACATTAGCTTGAATTTGGTGAGGTTAGGTTAGGTTAGGTTAGGTTAGGTTAGGCTCAAATTTGACCAGGAGACTCCAAATTTCGTTTTCTCACATGGCATTTATATTAAATCAGTTTAATTGGGGATAGGTTACATTAGCTCGAATTTAGTGAGGTTAAGTGAGGCTAGGCTCAAATTTGACCAGGAGAATTTGGTTAGGTGAGGTGAGGTTAGGTTAGGTTAGGTTAAGCTCAAATTTGACCAGGAGACTCCAAATTTCGTTTTCTCACATGACGTTTATATTAAATCAGTTTGATCGAGGATAGGTTACATTAGCTGTAATTTGGTGAGGTTAGGTTAGGTTAGGTTAGGCTCAAATTTGACTAGGAGACTCCAAATTTAGTTTTCTCACGTGACGTTTATATTAAATCAGTTTAATCGAGGATAGGTTACATTAACTGGAATTTGGTGAGGTTAGGTTAGGCTAGGCTCAAATCTGACCAGGACACTCCAAATTTCGTTTTCTCACATTACGTTTATATTAAATCAGTTTAATCGAGGTTAGGTTACATTAGCTGGAATTTAGTGAGGTTAGGTTAGGTTAGGCTCAAATTTGACCAGGAGACTCCAAATTTCGATTTCACACATGACGTTTATATTAAATCAGTTTAATGGAGGATAGGTTACATTAGCTGAAATTTGGTGAGGTTAGGTTAGGTTAAGTTAGGTTAGGCTCAAATTTGACCAGGAGACTCCAAATTTCGTTTTCTCACATGACGTTTATATTAAATCAGTTTCATCGAGGATAGGTTACATTAACTGGAATTTGATTAGGTTAGGTTAGGTTAGGCTCAAATTTGACCAGGAGACTCCAAATTTCGATTTCACACATGACGTTTATATTAAATCAGTTTAATCGAGGATAGGTTACATTAGCTGGAATTTGGTGAGGTTAGGTTAGGTTAGGTTAGGTTCGGCTAAAATTTGACCAGGAGACTCCAAATTTCGTTTTCTCACATGATGTTTATATTAAATCAGTTTAATCGAGGATAGGTTACAGTAGCTGGAATTTGGTGAGGTTAGGTTAGGTTAGCCTCAAATTTGACCAAGAGACTCTAAATTTCGTTTTCACACATGACGTTTATATTAAATCAGTTTGATCGAGGATAGGTTACATTAGCTGGAATTTGGTGAGGTTAGGTTAGGTTAGGTTAAGTTAGGCTCAAATTTGACCAGGAGACTCCAAATTTCGTTTTCTCACATGACATTTATATTAAATCAGTTTAATCGAGGATAGGTTACATTAGCTTCAATTTGGTGAGGTTAGGTTAGGTTAGGTTAGGCTCAAATTTGACCAGGAGACTCCAAATTTCGTTTTCTCACATGACGTTTATATTAAATCAGTTTCATCGAGGATAGGTTACATTAACTGGAATTTGGTTAGGTTAGGTTAGGTTAGGCTCAAATTTGACCAGGAGACTCCAAATTTCGTTTTCTCACATGACGTTTATATTAAATCAGTTTAATCGAGGATAGGTTACATTAGCTGGAATTTGGTGAGGTTAGGTTAGGTTAGGTTAGGTTAGGCTCAAATTTGACCAGGAGACTCCAAATTTCGTTTTCTCACATGATGTTTATATTAAATCAATTTAATCGAGGATAGGTTACATTAGCTGGAATTTGGTGAGGTTAGGTTAGGTTAGGTTAGGCTCAAATTTGCCCAGGAGACTCGAAATTTCGCTTTCACACATGACGTTTATATTAAATCAGTTTGATCGAGGATAGGTTACATTAGCTGTAATTTAGTGAGGTTAGGTTAGGTTAAGTTAGGCTCAAATTTGACCAGGAGACTCCAAATTTCGTTTTCTCACATGACATTTATATAGAATCAGTTTAATCTAGGATAGGTTACATTAGCTTCAATTTGGTGAGGTTAGGTTAGGTTACGTTAGGCTCAAATTTGACCAGGAGACTCCAAATTTCGATTTCACACATAACGTTTATATTCAATCAGTTTAATCGAGGATAGGGTACATTAGCTGGAATTTGGTGAGGTTAGGTTAGGCTCAAATTTGACCAGGAGACTCCAAATTTCGTTTTCTCACATGACGTTTATATTAAATCTGTTTAATCGAGGATAGGTTACATTAGCTGGAATTTGGTGAGGTTAGGTTAGGTTAGGTTAGGTTAGGTTAGGCTCAAATTTGACCAGGAGACTCCAAATTTCGTTTTCTCACATGACGTTTATATCAAATCAGTTTCATCGAGGATAGGTTACATTAACTGGAATTTGGTTAGGTTAGGTTAGGTTAGGCTCAAATTTGACCAGGAGACTCCAAATTTCGTTTTCTCACATGACGTTTATATTAAATCAGTTTATTTGAGGATAGGTTACATGAGCTGGAATTTGGTGAGGTTAGGTTAGGTTAGGTTAGGCTTAAATTTGACCAGGAGACTCCAAATTTCGTTTTCTCACATGATGTTTATAATAAATGAGTTTAATAGAGGATAGGTTACATGAGCTCGAATTTGGTGAGGTTAGGTTAGGTTAGGTTAGGTTAGGCTCAAATTTGACCAGGAAACTCAAAATTTCGTTTTCTCACATGACGTTTATATTAAATCAGTTTAATCGAGGTTAGGTTACATTAGCTGGAATTTGGAGAGGTTAGGTTAGGTTAGGTTAGGCTAAAATTTGTCCAGGAGACTCCAAAATTCGTTTTCTCACATGACGATTATATTAAATCAGTTTAATCGAGGATAGGTTACATTAGCTGGAATTTGGTTAGGTGAGGTGAGGTTAGGTTAGGTTAGGCTCAAATTTGACCAGGAGACTCCAAATTTCGTTTTCTCACATGACATTTATATAGAATCAGTTTAATCTAGGATAGGTTACATTAGCTTCAATTTGGTGAGGTTAGGTTAGGTTAGGTTAGGCTCAAATTTGACCAGGAGACTCCAAATTTCGATTTCACACATAACGTTTATATTAAATCAGTTTAATCGAGGATAGGGTACATTAAAATCCTCATCATTACCATTAAAAACCGAAAAAGGTTTTTTTTAGATTTTGCCGTTTTTTAGACTTTTGGGATTTTATTACTTCTGGCCTTTATTTCATTCTAAATGGACGGAATAATGATTATTATCATTATCATTACTATCATTATTTTTGTGATTATAATCATTATAGTAATTATCATCATGATTATAATCATTATCATCATGATTATAATCATTATCATCATCATTATTTCATTTATGATAATTATTATGCTAATTATTATTTCTATTTTTATCATTATAACTATCTATATAATGATAATAGCAATAATGATATATTCAGAAATAATACTGACAAAAAGAATCATTATAATGACAATGATAAAGATGTTATTATTATTTTTATTGCCATTATTAGTATGAAAATTATTGGAATAGAGTTATTCATTGCTATTATAGCAGTAATTATCAAATTAATCATTATAATTATGATTTTATCATTATTATTATCATTATCATTGTCATTATCATCATAATTATCATCATTATTGTCATTAATAAAGGTAGATACGGTAGATTTTGCGGTTTTTCAACTTTTGGTATTTATTATTTCTGGCCTTCCTTTCATTATAAATGGACTGAACAATAATTATTATTATCATTATTATCATTACTGTCATTATTTTTATGATTATTAACAATATAGTCATTATCAACATGATTATCATGATTATTATCATCATTATTGCAGTTATAATAATTATTTTGCTAATTATTATTGCTATTTTTATCATTATAACGATTTATATAATGATAATATAAATAATGATTATTTTAGAAAAAATATTGACAATAATAATAATTATAATGACAATGATAATGATATTATTATTTCTATTACCATTATTAGTATGAAAATTATTGTAATAGAGTTAATTATTGCTATTATTGCAGTAAATTTCAGAATTATCATTATAATTATGATTTTATCATTATTATTGTCATTATCATTGTCATTATCATAATTATCATCATTATTGTCAATAAAAAAGGAATTATCAAGAAAATCATCATAATTATCTGAATTAATGTTAAAATCTTCATATTTACCATTAAAAAGCGTAAAAGTTTTTTTTCGACGTTTCTTCGACTTTTGAGATTTTATTCATTCTGTCTTTAATTTTATTATAAAGACGGAAAAATTATCATAATTATCATTTCTGTCATTATTTTTTTTATTATTATCAATATACTTATTATCATGATCATCATGATTATTAATATCATTACTGCACCTATAATAACTATTATGCTAATTATTATTGCTATTTTTATCATTATAACGATTTATATAATGATAATAGCAATAATGATAATTTTAGAAATAATAATGACAATAAAAATAATTATAATGACAATGATAATGATGTTATTATTATTTTTATTGCCATTATTAGTTTGAAAATTATTGAAATAGAGTTCATGATTGCTACTATTGGAGTAATTATCAAAATTATCATTATAATTATGATTTTATCATTATTATTGTCATTATCATTGTTATTATCATCATAATTATCATAATTATTGTCAATAATAAAGGAATTATCATGAAAATCATCATAATTACCTGAATTAATGTTAAAATCCTCATAATTACCATTAAAAAGCGAAAAAGGTTTTTTTCCGACGTTTCTCTCAAAAGGCTGTAATACATTAAATTTTACCGTTTTTTCGACTTTTGGGATGTTATTATTTCTGGCCTTTATTTCATTATATATGGACTGAATAACAATTATTATCATCATTATTATCATTACTGTCATTATTTTTATGATTATTATCATTATAGTCATTATCATCATGATTATCATTATTATTATCATTATTGCAGTTATAATAATTATTATGCTTATTATTATTGCTATTTTTATCATTATAACGATTTATCATTATAACGATTTAATAATGACAATAATAATGATTATAATGTCAATGATAATGATGTTATTATTATTTGTATTGACATTATTAGTATGAAAAATATTGGAATAGAGTTAATTATTGCTATTATTGCAGTAATTATCAAAATTATCATTATGATTATGATTCATTGTTATTGTCATTATCATTATCATCATAATTATCATCATTATTGTCAATAATAAAGGATTTATCATGAAAATTATCCTGATTACCTGAATTAATGTTAAAATCCTCATAATTACCATAAAAAACGCGAAAAGGGGGGATTTTCTTTCTCAAAAGGCTGTAATATGCAAGATTATGCCGTTTTTTCCGACTTTTGGGATTTTATTACTTCTAGCCTTTATTTCATTATAAATAGACTGAATAATATTTATTATCATCATTATCATTACTGTCTTTATTTTTATGATTATTATATTTATAATGATGATAATAATTTTTATTCAGTCCATTTATAATGAAATAAAGGCCAGAAGTAATAAAATCCCACAAGTCGAAAAAAACGGCAAAATCTACCGTATTACAGCCCTTTGAGAGAAACGTCGAAAAAAAACTTTTTCGCTTTTTAATGGTATTTAGGAGGATTTTAACATTAATTCAGGTAATTAAGATGATTTTCATCATAATTCCTTTATTATTGACATAAATGATGATAATTATGATGAGAATACAATGATAATGACAATAATAATGATGAAATCATAATTATAATGATAATTTTGATAATTATTGCAATAATAGCAATAATTAACTCTATTCAAATAATTTTCATACTATTAATGGTAATAGAAATAATAATAACATTATTATCATTGTAATTATAATTATTATTATTGTCATTATTATTTATGAAATAATAATTATTGCTATTATCATTATATGAATAGTTATAATGATAAAAATAGCAATAATAATTAGCATAATAATTGTTATACCTGCAATAATGATGATAATGATAATCATGATAATGACTATAATGATAATAATCATAAAAATAATGACAGTAATGATAATAATGATAATAATGGTTATTCAGACCATTTATACTGAAATAAAGGCACGAAATAATAAAATCCCAAAAGTCGAAAACGGTAAAATCAAGCGTATTACAGCCTTTTGAGAAAAACGTCGAAAAAAAACTTTTTCACTTCTTAATGGTAATTATGAGGATTTTAACATTAATTCAGGTAATTATGATGATTTTTATGATAAATCCTTTATTATTGACAATATTGATAATTATGAAAATAATTATGATGATAGTGATAATAATAATGATAAAATCATAATTATAAAGATAATTTTGATAATTACTGCTATAATAGTCATAATTAACTCTATTCTAAAAAAAGATTCATACTAATAATGGCAATAGAAATAATAATATCATTATCATTGTCATTATGATTAATATTGTCATTATTATTTCTAAAATTATCATTATTGCTATTATCATTATATAAATAGTTATAATGATAAAAAGAGCAATAATAATTAGCATAATAATTATTACAACTGCAATAATGAGGATAATAATCATGATAATCATGATGATAATGGCTATACTGATAACCATGATGATAATGCCTTTTGAGAGAAACGTCGAAAAAAAACCTTTTTCACTTGTTAATGGTAATTATGAGGATTTTATCATTAATTCAGGTAATTATGATGATTTTCATGATTATTCCTTTATTATTGACAATAATGATGATAATTATGATGATAATGACAATATAATGACAATAATAATGATAAAATTCTAATTATAATGATAATTTTGAAAATTGCTGCAATAATAGCTATCATTAACTCTATTCCAATATTCTTCATACTAATAATGGCAATAGAAATAATAACAACTTTATTATTGTCATTATAATAATTATTATTGTCATTATTATTTCTAAAATTATCATTATTGCTATTATCATTATAAAAATAGTAATGATAATAAAAATAGCAATAATAATTAGAATAATAATTATTATAATTGCAATAATGATAATAATAACGATAATCATTATGATAATGACTATAATGATAATAATCTTAAAAATAATGACAGTAAATATAATAATGATGATAATAATTATCATTCAGTCCATTTATTATGAAATAAAGGCCAGAAGTGATAAAATCCCAAAAGTAGAAAAAACGGCAAAATCTACCGTATTACAGCCTTGTGAGAGAAAAGTCGAAAAAAAACCCTTCTCGCTTTTTAATTATAGTTATGAGGATTTTAACATTAATTCAGGTAATTATGATTTTCATGATACTACATTTATTTTTGACAATAATGATGATAACTATGATAATGACAATGATAATAACAATAATAATGAAAAATCATAATCATAATGATAATTTTGAGAATTGCTGCAATAATAGCAATAATTAACTCTATTCCAATAATTTTCAAACTAATAATGGCAATAGAAATAATAATAACATCATTATCATTGTCATTATAATTATTATTATTGTCATTATTATTTCTAATATTATCATTATTGCTATTATCATTATATAAATCGTTATAATGATAAAAATAGCAATAATAATTAGCATAATAATCATTATAACTGCAATAATGATGATAATAATAATGATAACCATGATGATAATGAGTATAATGATAATAATCATAAAAATAATAACAGTAATCATAATAATGATGATAATAAATATTATTCAGTCCATTTATAATGAAATAAAGGCCAGAAGTAATAAAATCCCAAAAGTCGAAAAAAGGCAAAATCTAGCGTATTACAGCCTTTTGAGAGAAACGTCGAAAAGAACCCTTTTCGCTTTTTAATGGTAATTATGAGAATTTTAACATTAATTCAGGTAATTAGGATGCTTTCCATGATAATTCCTTTATTATTGACAATAATGATGATAATTATGATGATAATGAAAATGATAATGACAATAATAATGATAAAATCATAATAATAATGATAACTTTCATATTTATAATGATAACTTTCATAATTACTGCAATAATAGCAATAATTAACTCTATTCCAATAATTTTCATACTAATAATGGCAATAGAAGTAATAATATCATTATCATTGTCATTATAATTATTATTATTGTCATTATTATTTCTAAAATTATCATTATTGCTATTATCATTATATAAATAGTTATAATGATAGAATAGCAATAATAATTAGCACAATAATTATTATAACTACAATGATGATGATAATAATCATGATAATTATGATGATAATGACTATGATAATAATCATAAAAATAAGGACAATAATGATAATAATCATGATAATAAATATTATTCAGTCCATTTATAATGAAATAAAGGCCAGAAGTAATAAAATCCCAAAAGTCGAAAAAATGCAAAATCTAGCGTATCACCAGCACCACCACTGCCACCACCTCCACCACCATCACCACCACCATCACCACCACCACCATCACGACCTCCAACAACAGCACCACCACGACCACCTCCACCACACGCACCATCACCACCACAACCAGCACCACCACCACCACCGCCATCACCACCTGCACCACCATTAAAATACTGCCACCAGCATCGTCACCACCACCAGCACTATCACCACCACCTCCACCACTAGCATCATCAACACCAACTTCACCATCAGCACGGGCATCTCCACCAGCAGAACCACCTATATCATAGCCAGCACCATCACCACCACATCCCCCACCAGCGCTACCACCACCACTACCACGTGCACCACCATTAAAATACTGCCACCAGCATCGTCACCACCACCTCCACCACACGCACCATCACCACCACAACCAGCACCACCACCACCACCGCCATCACCACCTGCACCACCATTAAAATACTGCCACCAGCATCGTCACCACCACCTCCACCACCAGCACTATCACCACCACCTCCACCACTAGCACCATCAACACCAACTTCACCATCAGCACCGGTATCTCCACCACCACCACCACCTCCACCACCACCACCAGCACCACTACCTCCATCACCAGCGCCATTACCACCACTGCCACCACCATCATCACCACCGCCTCCACCACCAGCACCATCATCACCTCTGCCACCACCAGCACCATTATCACCACGACCCCCTCTACCACCAGCACCGTCACCACCACCTTAACCACGAGCACTATCACCACCACCTTCACCACAAGCACCATGACCACCACCACCATTACCACCAACTGCACCACCATCACAACCACCTCCACCACCAGCACCATCACCACCACCTCCACCACCAGCACCATTACCACCACTGCCACCACCAGCACCACCAGCACCATTACCACCACTACCACCACCAGCAGCACCACCAAAAGCATTATTACCACCATCATCACCAGGAACACCTTCTCCAAAATCACCACCACCATTACCACCTCCAACACCACCACCATCATCACCATTACATCAATCACCAGCACCAACACTACCACCAGCGTCATCACCACCGTCACCACCAGCACCATTACTGCCACTGCCACCACCACCTCAACCACCAGCACCATTACCACCACTGCCACCACCTGACGATAATAATGATAATCATGACATTAATTATGATAATTATGACATTAATTAGGATAATTATGACATTAATTAGGATAATTATGACATTAATTAGGATAATTATAATAAAATGATAATCATAATGATAATTTGCGTAATTAATGCAATCATCAACAATACTTTAATGATTTTCATGATAATAATAATACTAACGATAATGATAATAATAAAAAAATAATAATAATAGTAGAAATAACCATAATATCGCTATTATTGTTATTATAATTATTACTGTTGTTATTATTTCTAAAATGATCATTATTGTTATTATCATTATAGAAATAGTTATAATGAGGAAAAAGACATTAATAATTAAGATAGTAGCTCTTATAATGATTATTTTAAGGCTAATTATGGCGATAATTACTATAATGATGATAATGATGATGTTAATGCTATTAAGGATAATAATGATGATAATAATCATAAGGCCCATCCATAATGAAAAAAGGCTAAAAGTATAAAAATCCCCAAAGTCGAAAAAAGGCGAAATCTTGCGATAGCCTTTTGAGAATAGGGTCGAAAAGCCCCTTTTCGAGTTTATGGGATGATTATGGTGATTTCTGATATAATTCGGACAATTATAATGATTTTCATGATAATCCCATTAATGATGACGATAATAATGATAATTATGACATTAATTAGGATAATTATGACATTATGTAGGATGATTATAATAAAATTATAATTATAATGATAATTTGCGTAATTAATGCAATAATAGCAATCACCAACAATACTCTAATGATTTTCATGATAATAACAATAATACTAACGATAATGACAATAATTAAAAATACTAATAATAGTAGAAATAATCATAATATCGTTATTATTGTTATTATAATTATTACTCTTGTTCTTATTATTTCAAAAATTATCATTATTGTTATTATCATTATACAAATAGTAATAATGAGGAAAATGACATTTATAGCAGCTCTTATAATGATTATATTAAGGGTAATGATGATAATGATGATGTTAATGCTACTAATGATCATAATCATAAAGCCCATCCATAATGAAAAAAAGGCTAAAAGTATAAAAATCCCCAAAGTCGAAAAAACGACGAAATCAAGCGATATATAGGCTTTTGAGAATATGGTCGAAAAAGCCCCCTTTTCGTGTTTATGGGATGATTATGATGATTTCTGCAATAATTCGGCTAATTATTATGATTTTCATGATTATCCCATTAATAATGGGGATAATAATGATAATTATGACATTGATTAGGATGATTATAATAAGATGATAATTACAATAATTTGCGTAATTAATGCAATAATATTATCCTCAACAATACTCTAATGATTTTCATGATAATAACAATAATACTAACGATAAGGATGATAATTAAAAATAATAATAATAGCACCATCTAGCGATATATGGCCTTTTAGAATATTGTCGAAAAAACTCACTTTTCGAGTTTATGGGATGATTATAATGATTTCTGCAATAACTCGGCTAATTATGACGATTTTAATGATAATCCCATTAATAATGAGGATAATAATGATAATTATGACATTAATTAGGATAATTATGATATTAATTAGGATAATTATGATATTAATTAGGATAATTATGACATTAATTAGGATAATTATAATAAAATTATAATCATAATGATAATTTCCATAATTAATGCAATAATAGCAATCCTCAGTAATACTCTAAAGATTTTCATGATAATAACAATAATACTAACGATAATGATAAATAAAAATGATAATAATAGTAGAAATAATCATAATATCGCTATTACTGTTATTATAATTTTTACTGTTGTTCTTGTTATTTCTAAAATTATCTAAAATCATTATTGTCATTATCATTATAGAAATAGTTATAATGAGGAAAATGACATTAATAATTAAGATAATAGCTCTAATAATGATTATATTAAGGGTAATTATAGCGATAATTACTATAATGATGATAATGATAATATTAATGCTATTAATAATGAGGATAATAATGATAATTATGACATTAATTAGGATAATTATGATATTAATTAGGATAATTATGACATTAAGATAATTATGACATTAATCAGGATAATTATAATAAAATTATAATTATAATGATAATTTCCATAATTAATGCAATAATAGCAATCCTCAGTAATACTCTAAAGATTTTCATGATAATAACAATAATACTAACGATAATGATAATTAAAAATGATAATGATAGTAGAAATAATCATAATATCGCTATTACTGTTATTATAATTTTTACTGTTGTTCTTGTTATTTCTAAAATTATCTAAAATCATTATTGTCATTATCATTATAAAAATAGTTATAATGAGGAAAATGACATTAATAATTAAGATAATAGCTCTAATAATGATTATATTAAGGGTAATTATAGCGATAATTACTATAATGATGATAATGATAATATTAATGCTATTAATGATAATGATGATGGTAATAATCATTAAGTCCATCCATAATGAAAAAAAGGCTAAAAAAATCCCCAAAATCGAAAAAACGGCGAAATCTAGCGATATTTGGCCTTTTGAGAATATGGTCGAAATGATAATCCCATTAATAATGATAATAATAATAATAATAATAATGATAATTTTGACATTAATTAGGATAATTATGACATTGATTAGGATAATTAAGACATTAATTATGATAATTATGACATTAATTAGGATAATTATGACAT
>NC_091586.1:14129749-14133808 GCF_042767895.1 Penaeus vannamei
TTCTGCTAAATATGATGATAACCTCATCAATAATGACAATAATAATGACAATAATGACGGTAATAAAGATAATTATGACAATAATTATGATATTAATTATAAAAGGATAATTATAATGATAATTGGCGTAATAATTACAATAATAGCAATAACCAACAACATTCTAATAATAACAATAATAATAACGAATATGATAATAGAGATAATAGAAATAATTATAATGTCGGTATTATTGTTATTATAATCATTATTATTGTTGTTATTATTTCTAAAATTATCTTTATTGTCATTATCATTATATAGATCATTATAATGACGAAAATGACATTAGTAATGAAGATGCTAATTATTGTAATGCAAAAATTATGAAAATTAGCATTATAATTATGATTTTATCATCATTGTCATTATCATGGTCATTATCATCATAATTACCATCATTATTGTCAATACTAAAGGAATTATTACGAAAATCATCGACGTTTCTCTCAAAAGGCTCTAATACGCTAGATTTTGCCTTTTTTCGACTTTTCGGATTTTATTACTTCTGGCCTTTATTTCATTATAAATTGACTGAATAATAATTATCATTATTTTTATCATTACTATCCTTATTTTTACTATTATGATCATTATAGTCATTATCATTATTATCACGATTATTATCATCATTATTGCAGTTATGATAATTTTTTTGCTAATTAATTATCAAAATTATCACTATAATTAGGATTTTACCATTATTATTGTCATTATCATTATTATTGTCATTATCACTGTCATTATTATCCTAATTATCATCATTATTGTCAATAATAAAGTAATGATCATGAAAATCATCCTAATTACTTATATTAATGTTAAAATCCTCATAACTACCATTAAAAAGCGAAAAAGGGTTTTTTTTATTTTGCCGTTTTTTCGACTTTTGGGATTTTATTACTTCTGGCTTTTATTTCATTATAAATGGACGGAATAATGATTATTATCATTATCATTACTCTCATTATTTTTATGATTATTATCATTATAGTCATTATCATCATGATTATCATTATTATCATCATTATTTCAGTTGTGATAATTTTATGCTAATTATTATTGCTATTTTTATCATTATAACTATCTCTATAATGATAATAGCAATAATGATAAATTTAGAAATAATACTGACAATAATAATAATTATAATGACAACGATAAAGATATTATTATTTCTATTGCCATTATTAGTATGAAAATTATTGGAATAGAGTTATTTATTGCTATTATAGCAGTAATTATCAAAATCATTATATTTATGATTCTATCATAATTTTTGTCATTATCATTGTCATTATCATCATAATTATCATCATTATTGTCAATAATAAAGGTATTATTATGAAAATCATCCTAATTACCTGAATTAATGTTAAAATCCTCATAATTACCATTAAAAAGCGAAAAAGGTTTTTTTTCGACGTTTCTCTTATAAAGCCGTAATACGGTAGATTTTGCCGTTTTTCAACTTTTGGGATTTATTATTTATGGCCTTCATTTCATTATAAATGGACTGAATAATAATTACTATTATCATTATTATCATTACTGTCATTATTTTTATGATTATTATCAATTTAGTCATTATCAGCATGATTATCATGAATATTATCATTCATTATAGCAGTTATAATAATTATTATGCTAATTATTACTGTTATTTTTATTATTATAACGAATTATATAATGATAATAGAAATAATGATGATTTTAGAAAAAAAATAATGACAATAATAATAATTATAATGACAATGATAATGATGTTATTATTATTTCTATTGCCATTATTAGTATGAAAATTATTGGAATAGAGTTAATTATAGGTATTATTGCAGTAATTAGCAAAATTATCATAATAATTATGATTTTATCATTATAATTTTCATTATCATTGTCATTATCATCATAATTATCATCATTATTGTCAATAATAAAGGAATTATCATGAAAATCATCCTAATTACTTGAATTAATGTTAAAATCCTCATAATTACCATGAAAAAGCGAAAAAGGGTTTTTTCGACGTTTCTCTCAAAAGGCTCTAATACGCTAGATTTTGCCGTTTTTAAGACTTTTGGGATTTTATTACTTCGGGCCTTTATTTCATTATGAATGGACTGAATAATAATTATTATCATTATTGTCATTACTGTCATTATATTTATGATTATTAACATCATAGTCAGTATCATCATGATTATCATTAATACTATCATCATTATTGCAGTTATAATAATTATTATGCTAATTATTATTGGTATTTTTATCATTTTAACTATCTATATAATGATAATAGCATTAGTGATAATTTTAGAAATAATAATGACAATAATAATAATTATAATGACAATGATAATGATGTTATTAATATTTCTATTGCCATTATTAGTATGAAAATTATTGGAATAGAGTTGATTATTGCTATTATTGCAGTAATTGTCAAAATTATCATTGTAAATATGATTTTATCATTATTATTGTCATTATCATTGTCATTATCATCATAATTATCATCATTATTGTCAATAAAAAAGAAATTATAAAAAAAATCATCATAATTACCTGAATTAATGTTAAAATCTTCATAATTACCATTAAATAGCGAGAATTTTTTTTTTTTTCGACGGCTAGATTTTGCCGGTTTTTCGACTTTTGGGATTTTATTAATTCTGGCCTTCATTTCATGATAAAGACGGAATAATTATCATTATTATCATTTCTGTCATTATTTATTTGATTATTATCAATATACTTATCATGATTATTATCATCATTACTGCAGCTATAATAATTATTATGCTAATTATTATTGCTATTTTTATCATTATAACGATTTATATAATGATGATAGCAATAATGAGAATTTTAGAAATAATATTGACAATAATAATAATTATAAAAACGATGATAATGATGTTATTATTTCTATTGCCATTATTAGTATGCAAATTATTGGATTAGATTTTATTATTGCTATTATTGCAGTAATTATCAAAATTATCATCATAATTATGATTTTATCATAATTTTTGTCATTATCATTGTCATTATCATCACAATTACCATCATTACTGTCAATAATAAAGGAATTATCATGAAAATCATTATTATTACCTGAATTAATGTTAAAATCCTTATAATTACCATTAAAAGCAAAAAAGCATTTTTTCGACGTTTCTCTCACGTTTCGACTTTTGGGATTTTATTACTTCTGGCCTGTATTTTATTATAAATGGACTGAATAATAATTATTATGATCATTGTTATCATTACTATCATTATTTTTAAAAGATTATTATCATTATAGTCATCATCATGAATATTATGATTATTATCATCATTATATCAGTTATAATAATTATTATGCTAATTATTATTGCTATTATTATCATTGTAACTATTTATATAATGTCAAAAGCAATACCGATAATTTTAGATATAATAATGATAATAATAATAATTATAATGACAATGATAATAATGTTATTACTATTTCTATTGCCATTATTTGTATGAAAATTATTGGCATAGAGTTAATTATTGCTATTAGTAATTATCAAAATTATCATTATAATTATGATTTTATCATAATTGTCATTATCATCATAATTATCTTCAAAATTATCATTATTGTCAATAATGAAGGAATTATCTTAAAAATCATCCTAATTACCTAAATTAATGTTAAAATCCTCATAATTACCATTAAAAAGCGAAAAAGTTTTTTTTTCGACGCTTCTCTCGTAAGGCTGTAATACGGTAGATTTTGCCGTTTTTTCAACTTTTAGGACTTTATTACTTCTGGCCTTTATTTCATTATAAATGGACTGAATAATAATTATTATCATCATTATTATCATTACTGTAATTATTTTTATGATTATTATAGATATAGTCATTATCATCATGATTATCATTATCATTATCATCATTATTGCAGTCATAATAATTATTATGCTAATTATTATTGCTATTTTTATCATTATAAAGATTTTTCATTATAACGATTTAATAATG
>NC_091586.1:14166808-14221808 GCF_042767895.1 Penaeus vannamei
ACTATTTATATAATGATAATAGCAATAATGATAATTTTAGAAATAATAATGACAATAATAATAATTATAAAGCCAATGGTAATGATGTTATTATTATTTCTTTTGCCATTATTAGTATGAAAATGATTGGAATAGAGTTAACCATTGCTATTATTGCAGTAATTATCATAATTATCATTATAATTATGATCTTATCCATATTATTGTCATTATCATTGTCATTATCATCATTATTGTTAATAATAAAGGAATTATCATGAAAATCATCATAATTACCTGAATTAATGTTAAAATCCTCATAATTACCGTTAAAAAGCGAAAAAGATTTATTTCGACGTTTCTTTCAAAAGGCTGTAATACGCTGGATTTTTCATTTTTTTTCGACTTTTGGGATTTTATTACTTCTGGTTTTTATTTCATTATAAATGGACTAAATAATAATTATCATTATTATAATTACTGACATTATTTTTATGATTATTATCATTATAGTCATTATCATCATGATTATCATTATTATCATCATCATTATTGTAGTTATGATAATCATTATGCTAATTATTATTGTTTTTTTTATCATTATAACTAATTATATAATGATAATAATATTAGTGATAGCTTTAGAAATAATAATGAAAATAATAATAATTATAATGACAATGAGAATGATATTATTTCTATTGCCATTATTAGTATGAAAATTATTGGAATAGAGTTAATTATTGCTATTATTGCAGTAATTATCAAAATTATCATTATAATTATGATTTTATCATTATTATTGTTATTATCATTTTCATTATCATCATAATTATCATCATTATTGTCACTAATAAAGGAATTATCATGAAATTCATCATAATTACCTGAATTAATGTTAAAAGCAATAATGATTACCATAATAGTTATTATAAATGCAATAATGATGATAATGATAATAATGACGGTAATGACTATAATGATAATAACCATAAAAATAATGAAGTAAAGGCCAGAAGTAATAAAATAAAATAAAAGTCGAAAAAACGGCAAAATCTAGCATATTACAGCCTTTTTCACTTTTTAATGGTAATTATGAGGATTTTATTATTAATTCAGGTAATTAGGATGATTTTCATAATTCCTTCATTACTGACAATAATGATAATTGTGAAGATAATTATGGTGATAATGACAATCATTATAGAAATGGTTATAATGATAAAATATCATTACTGATTAGCATTATAATTATCATAACTGCAATAATGATGATAATAATAATAATCATGATGATAATGACTCTAATAATGATAATCATTATAAAAATGACAGTAATGATAATAATGATGATAATTATTATTGTCCATTTATAATGAAATAAAGGCCTGAAGTAATAAAATCCCAAAAGTCGAAAAAACGGCAAAATCTAGCGCCTTTTGAGAGAAACGTCGAAAAAAAACTTTTTCGCTTTTTAATGGTTATTATGAGGATTTTCATGATAAATCCTTTATTTCTGACCTTAATGATGATAATTATGATGATAATGACAATAATAATGATAAATATCATCATTATTGTCAATAATAAAAGAATTGTCATGAAAATCATCTTAACTACCCGAATTACTGTTAAAATCCTCATAATTACCATTAAAAAGTAAAAAAGTTTTTTTTTCGACGTTTCTCTCAATAGGTTGTAATACGCTAGATTTTGCCGTTTTTTCGACTTTGGGATTTTATTACTTCTTATCATAACTCTCTTTATTTGTATGATTATCATCATTATAGTCATTATCATCATGATTATCATGATTATTATAATCATTATTGCAGTTATAATAATTATTATGCTAATTATTATTGCTATTTTTATCATTTTAACTATTTATATAATGATAATAGCAATAATGATAATTTCAGAAATAATAATGACAATAATAATAATGATAATGACAATGATAATGAAGTTATTTTCATTTCTATTGCCATTATTATTATGAAAATTATTAAAAGAGTTAATTATTTCTATTATTGCTGTAATTATCGAGATCATCATTATAATTATGATAATATCATCATTATTCTCATTATCATGGTCATTATCATCATAATTATCATCGTTATTATGAAAAATAAAGGAATTATTATGAAAATTATCCTAATTACCTTAATTAATGTTAAAATCCTCATAATTACCATTGAGAAGCGAAAAAAGTGTTTTTTTCGACGTTTCTCTCAAAAGGCAATACACTAGATTTTGCAGTTTTTCGACTTTTGGGATTGTATTACTTCTGGCCTTTATTTCATTATAATTGGAATGAATAATAATCATTATCATCATTATTATCATTACTGTCATTATTTTTATGATTATTATATTCATAATCATTATCATCATGATTATCGTTATTAATATCATCATTATATAGTTATAATAATTATTATTGCTATTTTTATCATTATAACTATTTATATAATGAAAATAGCAATAATGATAATTTTAGAAATAATAATGACAATAATAATAATTATAATGACAATGATAATGCTATTATTATTTCTATTTCCAACATTAGTATGAAAATTATTGGAATAGAGTTAATTATTGCTATTATTCCAGTAATTCTCAAAATTATCATTATATTTATGATTTTCATTAATATTGTCATTATCATGGTCATTATCATCATAATTATCAACATTATTGTTAATAATAAAGGAATTATTATTCGCTAGATTTTGCCGTTTTTTCGACTTTTAGGATTTTATTACTTCTGGCCTTTATTTCATTATAAATGGAATGAATAATAATGATTATCATCATTATTATCATTACTGTCATGATTATCATGATTATTATAATTATTATTGCAGTTATAATAATTATTATGCTAATTATTATATCTATTTTTAACATTATAACTATTTATGTAATGTTAATAGCAATAATGATAATTTTAGAAATAATAATGACAATAACAATTATAATGACAATGATAATGTTATTATTATTTCTATTGCCATTATTAGTATGGAAATTATTGGAATAGAGTTAATTATTGCAATTATTGCAGTAATTATTAAAATTATTATTATAAGTATGATTTTATCATTATCATGGTCATTATCATTGTCATTAACATCATTATTATCATCATTATCGTCAATAATAAAGGAATTTTCATGACAATTATTATAATTACCTGAATTAATGTTAAAATCCCCATAATTACCATTAAAAAACAAAAAAGTGTTTTTTTTTTACGTTTCGAAGGATGTAATACGCTAGATTTTGCCATTTTTTCGACTTTTGGGATTTTATTACTTTTGGCCTTTATTTCATTATATATGGACTGAATAATAATTATCATCATTACTATCATTACTGTCATCATTTTTATTATTATTATCATTATAGCCAATATCATCATGATTTTCATTATTATTATCAACATTATTGCAGGTATTATATATTATATATTATGCTATTTATCATTGTTATTTTTATTATTATAATTATTTATGTAATGTTAATAGCAAAAATGATAATTTTAGAAATAATAATGACAATAACAATTATAATGACAATGATAATGTTATTATTATTTCTATTGCCATTATTAGTATGAAAATTATTAAAAGAGTTAATTATTTCTATCATTGCAGTAATTATCGAGATCATCATTATAATTATGATTTTATCATTATTATTGTCATTATCATTGTCATTATCATCATAGTTATCATCATTATTGTCAATAATAAAGGAATTATCATGAAAATCATTTTAATTACCTGAATTCTTGTTAAAATCCTCATAATTATCGTTAAAAAGCGGAAAAGGTTTTTTTCGACGTTTCTCTCAAAAGGCTGTAATACATTAGATTTTGCCGGTTTTTCTACTTTTGGGATTTTATTACTTATGGCCTTTATATCATTATAAATGGACTGAATAAAAATTATCATCATTATTATCATTACTGCCATTATTTTCATGATTATTATCGTTATAGTCATTATCATCATGATTATCATTATTATCATTCTTATTGCAGTTATAATAATTATAATGCTAATCATTATTGCTAATTTTTATTATTATAACTATTTATATAATGATAATAATAATAATGATAATTCTAGAAATAACAATGACAATAATAATAATTATAATGACAATGATAATGATGTTATTATTTCTATTGCCATTATTAGTATGAAAATTTTTGGAATGGAGTTATCTATTGCTATTATTGCAGTAATTATCAAAGTTATTATAATTATGATTTTATCATTATTATTGTCATTATCATTGTCATTATCATCATAATTACCATTATTGTCAAAAATAAAGGAATTATTATGAAAATCCTCATAATTACCTGAATTAATGTTAAAATCCTCATAATTACCATTAAAAAGCAAAAATGTTTTTTTTTCGACGTTTCTCTCAAAAGGCTTTCTTTTACTTCTGAGACTTTATTACTTCTGGCCTTTATTTCATTATAAATGGACGGAATAATAATTCTCATCATCATTATCATGACTGTCATTATTTTTATGATTTTATTATTATGACTGTTCATATAATGATAATAACAATAATGACAATTTCAGAAATAATAATGACAATAATATTAATTATAATGACAATGATAATGATGTTATTATTAATTCTGTTGCCATTATTAGTATGAAAATGATTGGAATAGAGTTAATTATTGGTATTATTGCAGTAATCATCAAAATTATCATTATAATTATGATTTTATCATTATCATTTTCATTATCATAATAATTATCATTATTGTCAATAATAAAGGAATATTCATGAAAATCATCTTAATTACCTGAATTAATTTTGAAATCCTCATAATTACCATTAAAAAGCGAAAAACGGTTTTTTCGACGTTTCTCTCAGAAGTCTGTAATACGCTATATTTTGCCGTTTTTCGACTTTTGGGATTTTATTACTTCTGACCTGTATTTCATTATAAATAGACTGAATAATAATTATTATCATCATTATTATCATTACTGTCATTTTTTTTATGATTATTATATACATAGTCATTATAATCATGGTTATCATTATTATCATTATTATTGCAGCTATAATAATTATTATTCTAATTATTATTGCTATTTTTATTATTATAACTATTTATATAATGATAATAGTAATAATGATAATTTTAGAAATAATAATGACAATAATAATAATTATAATGACAATGATAATGATATTATTATTTGTATTGCCATTATTAGTATGAAAGTTATTGGAATAGAGTTAATTGTTGCTATCATTGCAGTAATTATAAAAAGTATCATTATAATTATTATCTTATCATTATTTTTGTCATTATCATCATAACTATCTTCATAATTATCATTATTGTCAATAATAAAGGAATTATTATGAAAATCATCAAAATTACCTGAAATAATGTTAAAATCCTCATAATTACCATTTAAAAGCGAAAAGTTTTTTTTTCGAATTTTCTCTGAAAAGACTGTAATACGCCATTTTTTCGACTTTTGGGATTTTATTACTTCCGGCCTTTATATCATAATAAATATGCTGAATAATAATTATTATCATTAATATCATTACTGTCATTATGAGTATTATCATTACTGTCATTATCATCATGATTATCATTATTATCATCATCATTATTGCAGTTATAATAATTATTATGCTAATCATTATTGCTATTTTTATCATTATAACTATTTATATAATGATAATAGGAATAATGATAATTTTAGAGATAATAATGACAATAATAATAATTATAATGGCAATGATAATGATGTTATATTATTTCTGTTGTCATTATTAGTATGAAAATGATTGGAATAGAGTTAATTATTGGTATTATTGCAGTAATTATCAAAATTATCATTATAATTATGATTTTTTTCATTATTATTGTCATTATCATAATTATCCTCATCATTATCATCATTATTGTCAACAATAAAGGAAATATCATGAAAAATCATCATAATTACCTGAATTAATGATAAAATCCTCATAATTACCATTAAAAAAAGTGAAAAGGGGGTATTTCGAAGTTTCTCTCAAAAGGCTGTAACATAGTCATTATAATCATGATTATCATGATTATTATAATCATTATTGCAGTTATAATAATTATTATGCTATTTATTATTGCTATTTTTATCATTATATCTATATAATGATAATAGCAATAATGATAATTTAAGAAATAATAATGAAAATAATAATAATCATAATGACAATGATAATGATATTATTATTTCTATTGCCATTATTAGTATGAAAATTATTGGAATATTGTTAATTATTACTATTATTGCGTTAATTATACAAATCATTATAATAATGATTCTATCATTATTATTGTCATTATCGTTGTCATTATTTTCATAATTATCATCATTGTCAATAATGAAGGAAATATCATGAAAATTATCCTAATTACCTGAATTAATGTTAAAATCCTCATAATTGCCATTAAAAACAAAAAAGTGGTTTTTCGACGTTTCTCTGAAAAGCCTGTAATACACTAGATTTTGCCCTTTTTTCGACTTTTGGAATTTTATTACATCTGGCCTGTATTTCATTATAAATGGACTGAATAATAATTATCATCATTATTATCATTACTCTCATTATTTTTATGATTATTATCATTATAGTCATTATTATCATGATTATCATGATTATTATCATCATGATTGCAATTATAATAATTATTGTGCTTTTCATTATTGCTATTTTTATCATTATAACTATTCATATAAGGGTAATAGCAATAATGATAATATTAGAAATAAAAATGACAATAATAATAATTATAATGACAATGATAATGATGTTATTATTATTTCTATTGCCATTATTAGTATGCAAATTATTGGAATAGAGTTAATCATTGCTATTATTGCTGTAATTATCCAAATTATCTTTATAATTAAGATTTTATCATTATTGTCATTATCATTGACATTATCATCATAATTATCATTATTGTCAATAATAAAGGATTATCATGAAAATCACCATAAATCCATGAAGTAATGTTAAAATCCTCATAATTACCATTAAAAAGTGAAAAAGTTTTTTTCGACGTTTCTCTCAAAAGGCTGTAATACGCTAGATTTTGCCGTTTTTTCGACATTTGGGGTTTTATTACTTCTGCCCTGTATTTTATTTTAAATGGACTAAATGATAATTATTATCATCATTATCATAACTGTCATTATTTTTATGATTATTACCATTTTAGTCATTATCATCCTGATTATCATTATTATCATAATATTGCAGTTATAATAATTATTATGTTAATTACTATTGCTATTTTTCTCATTATAACTATCTGTATAAGGATAATAGCAACAATGATAATTTTAGAAATAATAATGACAATAATAATAATTATAATGACAATGATAACGATATTATTTCTATTGCCATTATTAGTATGAAAATTATTGGAATAGAGTTAATTATTGCTATTATTGCAGTAATTATCAAAATTATCATTATAATTATGATTTTATCATTATTATTGTCATTATCATAATAATTATCATCATTAGTGTCAATGATAAAGGATTTATCATGAAAATCATCATAATTACCTGAATTAATGTTAAAATCCTCATAAGTACCATTAAATATCGAAAAAGGGTTATTTTCGACGTTTCTCTCAAAAGGCTGTAATACGCTTGATTTTGCCATTTTTTCGACCTTTGGGATGTTATTACTTCAGGCCTTTATTACACTATAAATGGACTGAATAATAATTATTATCATCATTATTATCATTAGTGTCATTATTTTTATGATCATTATCATTATAGACATTATCATCATGATTATCATTATTATTATCATCATTATTGTAGTTATAATAATTATTATGCTAATTATTATTGCTATTTTTTCATTATAACTATTTATATAATGATAATAGCAATAATGATAAATTTAGAAATAATAATGACAATGATGATAATTATAATGATAATGATAATGATGTCATTATTATTTCTATTGCCATTATTAGTATGAAAGTTACTGGAATAGAGTTAATTATTGCTATTATTGCAGTAATTATCAAAATTATTATAATTATGATTTTATCATTATTATTGTCATTATTATTGTCATTATCATCATAATTATCATTATTATTTTCAATAATGAAGGAATTATCATGAAAATCATCCTAATTACCTGAAATAATGTTAAAATCCCCATAATTACTATTAAAAACCGAAAACGGGTGTTTTTCGACGTTTCTCTGAAACGGTTGTTATACGGTAGATTTTGCCGTTTTTTCGACTTTGGGATTTTATTACTTCTGGCCTTGATTTCATTATAAATAGACTGAATAATAATTATTATCATTAGTCATTACTTATATGATTATCATCATTATAGTCATGATCATCATGTTTATCATGATTATTATCATCATTTTTGCAGGTATAATAATTATTATGCTAATTATTATTGCTATTTTTATCATTATAACTATTTATATAATGATAATAACATTAATGATAATTTCCGAAACAATAATGATTATAGTAATAATTATAATGACAATGATAATGATATTATTATTTCTATTACCATTAATAGTATGAAAATTATTGGAATAGAGTTAATTATTGCTATTATTGTAGTAATTATCAAAATTATCATTACAATCATGATTTTATCATTAATATTGTCATTATCATAGTTATTATCATCATAATTATCATCGTTTTTGTCAATAATAAAGGAATTATGATGAAAATCATCTTAATTTCTTGAATTAATGTTAATATCCTCATAAATACCATTAAAAAGCGACAAAGGGCTTTTTTCGACTTTTCTCTCAGAAGGCTGTAATACGGTAGATTTTGCCGTTTTTTCAACTTTTGGGATTTTATCACTTCTGGCCTTTATTTCATTTTGAATGAACTGAATAATAATTATTATCATCATTATTATCATTACTGTCATGATTTTTATGATTATTATAGATATAGTCATTATCATCATGATTATCATTATTATTATAATCATTATTGCAGTTATAATTATTATTCTAATTATTATTGCTATTTTTATCATTATTACTATTCATATAATGATAATAGCAATAATGATAATTTTAGATATAATAATGACAATAATAATAATTATAATGACAATGATAATGATATTATTTCTATTGCCATTATTAGTATGAAAGTTATTGAAATAATTTAATTTGAAATAATGAGTTAATTATAGCTATTATTGCAGTAATTATCAAAATTATCATTATAATTATGATTTTATAATTAGTATTCTCATTATATTGCCATTATCATCATAATTATCATTATTGTCAATAATAATGGAATTATCATGAAAATCATTTTAATTACCTGAATTAATGATAAAATCCTCATAATTACCATTAAGAAGAGAAAAAGTTGTTTTTTAGGTTCCTCTCAAAAGGCATTATAATTTTGGTTATCATTACAGCCATTATCATATTATAACTGCAATAATGATGATAATAATAATGATAATAATGTTGATAATGACTATAATGATAATAATCATAAAAATAATGACAGCAATGATAATAATGATGATAATAGTTATTATGAAGCCCATATATAATGAAATAAATCATAATCATTATCATTATATTTATTATTATTGTCATTATTATTTCTAAAATGTTCATTATTGCTATTATCATTATATAAATAGTTATAATTATAAAAATAGCAATAATAATTAGCCTAATAATTATTATAACTGCAATAATGATGATAATAATAATGAAAATCATGATGATAATGTCTATACTGATAATCATGATGATAATGGCTATACTGATAATCATGATGATAATGCCTTTTTAGAGAAAGTCGAAAAAAATCACTTTTTCGCTTATTAATGGTAATTATGAGGATTTTATCATTTATTCCGGGAATTATGATGATTTCCATGATAATTCCTTTATTATTGACAATAATGATGATATTTATGATGATATGGAAAATATAAGGACAATAATAATGATAAAATTGTAATTATAATGAAAATTTTGATAATTATGCAATAATAGCAATAATTAACTCTATTCCAATAATTTTCATACTAATAATGGCAATAGAAGTAATAAGAACATCATTATCATTGTCATTATAATTACAATTATTGTCATTATTATTTCTAAAATGATCATTATTGCTATTATCATTACATATATAGTTATAATGATAAAAATAGCAATAATAATTAGCATAATAATTATTATAACTGCAATAATGATGATAATAATAATGATAATCATGATAATGACTATGATGATAATCATAAAAATAATTACAGTAATGATAATAATGATGATAATGATTATTATTTAGTTCATATATAATGAAATAAAGGCCAGAAATAATAAAATCCCAAAAGTCGAAAAAACTGTAAAATCTAGCGTATTACAGCCTTTTGAGGGAAACGTCGAAAAAAAACATTTTCGCTTTTTAATGGTAATTATGAGGATTTTAAAATTAATTCAGGTAATTATGATGATTTTCATGATAATTCCTTCATTATTGACAAAAATAATAATTATAATTATGAAGATAATGACAATAATAATGATAAAATCATAATTATAATGATAATTCTGATAATTACTGCAATAATAGCAAAAATTAACACTATTCCAATAGTTTTCATACTAATAATGGCAAAAGAAATAATAACATCAATATTATTGTCATTATAAATATTATTATTGACATTATTATTTCTAAAATTATCATTATTGCTATTATCATTATATATATACTTATAATGATAAAAATAGCAATAATAACTAGCATAATAATTATTATAACTGCAATAATGATGATAATGACTATAATGATAATCATATAAATAATGACAGTAATGATAATAATGATGATAATAATTATTATTCAGTCCATTTATAATCAAATAAAGGCCAGAAATAATGAAATACCAAAAGCCTTTTGAGAGAAATGTCGATTTTTTTTTTCGCTTTTTAATGGCAATTAGGAGGATTTTAACATTAATTCAGGTAATTATGATGATTTTCATGATAATTCCTTTATTATTGATATTAATGATAATAATTATGATGATAATGACAATGATAATGACAATAATAATGATAAAATCATAATTATAATGATAATTTTGATAATTACTGCAATAATAGCAATAATTAACTCTATTCCAATAATTTTCATACAAATAATGGTAATAGAAATAGTAGTTACATCATTATGATTGTCATTATAATAATTATTATTGTCATTATTATTTCTAAAATTATAATTATTGCTAATATCATTATAAAAATAGTTATAATGATAAAAATAGCAATAATAATTAGCATGATAATTCTTATAACTGCAGTAATGATCAAAATAATCATGATAATAAGGATGATAATGACTATAATGATAATCTTAAAAACAATGAAAGTAATGATAACAATGATAATTATTATTATTCAGTCCATTTATAATTAAATAAAAGCCAGAAGTAATAAAATCCCTGAAGTCGAAAAAACGGCAAAATCTAGCTTTGTGAGAGAAACGTCGAAAAAAAAAACTTTTTTTGCTTAATGTTAAAATCCTTATAATTACCATTAGGTAATTATAAGGATTTTAACATTAATTCAGGTAATTATGATGATTTTCATGATAATTCCTTTATTGTTGAAAATAACGATGATAATTATGATGATAATGACAATGAGAATGACAATAATAATGATAAAATCATAATTATAATAATTTTGATAATTACTGCAATAATAGCAATAATTCATTCTATTCCAATAACTTTCATACTAATAATGGCAATAGAAATAATAATAACATCTTTATCATTGTCATTATAATTATTATTATTGTCATTATTATTTCTAAAATTATCATTATTGCTATTATCATTATATAAATAGTTATAATGATAAAAATTGCAATAATAATTAGCATAATAATTATTATAACTGCAATAATGATAATAATCATGATAATCATCATTTCTGTCATTATTTTTTTATTATAATCAATATACTTATTATCATGATCATCATGATTATTATCATCATTACTGCAGCTATAATAATTATTATGCTAATTATTATTGCTATTTTTATCATTATAACTATCTATATAATGATAATAGCAATAATGATAATTTTAGAAATAATAATGACAATAATAATAATTATAATGACAATGATAATGATGTTATTATTATTTCTATTGCCATTAATAGTATGAAAATTATTGGAATAGAGTTTATTATTGATATTATTGCAGTAATTATCAAAATTATCATTATAATTATGATTATATCATTATTATTGTCATTATCATAATTATCATCATTATTGTCAATAAAGGAATTATCATGAAAATCCTCATAATTACCTGAATTAATGGTTATACGCTAGATTTTATCGTTTTTTCGGCTTTTGGGATTTTATTACTTCTGGCCTTTATTCCATTATATATGGACTGAATAATAATTATTATCATCATTGTTATCTTTACTATCATTATTTTTCAGATTATAATCAATATAGTCATTATCATTATTATCATGATTATTATAATCATTATTGCAGTTATAATAATTATCATGCTAATTATTATTCCAATGTTTATCATTGTAACTATTTATATAATGTTAAAAGTAATCACGATAATTTTAGAAATAATAATGACAATAATAATAATTATAATGACAATGATAATGATGTTATTATTATTTCTATTGCCATTATTTGTATGAAAATTATTGGAATAGAGTTAATTATTGCTATTATTGCAGTAATTATCAAAATTATCATTATAATTATGATTTTATCATTATTATTGTCATTATCATAATAATTATCTTCATAATTATTATTATTGTCAATAATGAAGGAATTATCATGAAAATCATCCTAATTACCTAAATTAATGTTAAAATCTTCATAATTACCATTAAAAAGCGAAAAAAGGTTTTTTTTTTCCGACGTTTCACTCAAAAGGCTGTAATACGCTAGATTTTACCCTTTTTCGACTTTTGGGATTTTATTATTTCTGGCCTTTATTTCATTATATATGGGCTGAATAATAACTATTATCATCATTATTATTATTGCTGTCATTATTTTTATTATTATTATCATTATAGTCATTATCAACATTATTATCATTATTATTGTCATCATTATTGCAGTTATAATAATTATTATGCTAATTATTATTGCTATTTTTATCATTATAATATTTTTATCATTTTGATAATAATAATGATAACTTTTCGACTTTTGGGATTTTATTATTTCTGGCCTTTATTTCATTATATATGGACTGAATAACAATTATTATCATCATTATTATCATTACTGTCATTATTTTTATGATTATTATCATTATAGTCATTATCATCATTATTGTCATTATTATTATCATCATTATTGCAGTTATAATAATTGTTATGCCAATTATTATTGCTATTTTTTCATTATAACGATTTATCATTATAACGATTTAATAATGACAATAATAATAATTATAATGTCAATGATAATTATATTATTTATATTGACATTATTAGTATGAAAATTATTGGAATAGAGTTAATTATAGCTATCATTGCAGTAATTATCAATATTATCATTATAATTATGATTCATTATTATTGTCATTATCATTATCATAATTATAATCATTATTGTCAATAATAAAGGATTTATCATGAAAATCATCCTAGTTACCTGAATTAATGTTAAAATCCTCATAATTACCGTAAAAAAGCGAAAAAGGGGGATTTTCTTTATCAAAATGCTGTAACATGCAAGAGTATGCCGTTTTTTCCGACTTTTGCGATTTTATTACTTCTAGCCTTTATTTCATTATAAATGGACTGAATAATAATTATTATCATCATTATTATCATTACTGTCATTATTTTTATGATTATTATCATTATAATGATGATAATAATTATTATTCAGTCCATTTATAATGAAATAAAGGCAGGAAGTAATAAAATCCCAAAAGTCGAAAAAAACCCGGCAAAATCTACCGTATTACAGACTTTTGAGAGAAAAGTCGAAAAAAAACTTTTTCGCTTTTTAATGGTATTTACGAGGATTTTAACATTAATTCAGGTAATTAAGATGATTTTCATCATAATTCCTTTATGACTGACAAAAATGATGATAATTATGATGATAATAACAATGATAATGACAATAATAATGATGAAATCATAATTATAATGATAATTTGGATAATTACTGCAATAATAGCAATAATTAATTCTATTCCAATAATTTTCATACCATTAATGGTAATAGAAATAATAATAACATTATCATTGTAATTATAATTATTGTCACTATTATTTATGAAATAATGATTATTGCTATTATCATTATGAATAGTTATAATGATAAAAATAGCAATAATAATTTGCATAATAATTGCTATACCTGCAATAATGATGATAATAATAATGATAATCATGATGATAATGACTATAATGATAATAATTATAAAAATAATGACAGTAATGATAATAATGATAATAATGGTTATTCAGCCCATTTATACTGTAATAAAGGCACGAAATAATAAAATCCCAAAAGTCGAAAAACGGTAAAATCAAGCGTATTACAGCCTTTTGAGAAAAACGTCGAAAAAAAAACTTTTTCACTTTTTAATGGTAATTATGAGGACATTAATTCAGGTAATTAGCATGATTTTCCTGATAATTCCTTTATTATTGACAATATTGATAATTATGAAGATAATTATGATGATAGTGATAATAATAATGATAAAATCATAATTATAATGATAATTTTGATGATTACTGCAATTTTCATACTAATAATGGCAATAGAAATAATAATACCATTATCATTGTCATTATGATTATCATTATTGTCATTATTATTTCTAAAATTACCATTATTGCTATTATCATTATATAGATAGTTATAATGATAAAAATAGCAATAATAATCAGCATAATAATTATTATAACTGCGATAATGATGATAATAATAATGATAATCATGATGATAATGACTACAATGATAATAATCATAAATAAGAATGACAGTAATGATAATAATGATGATAATAATCATTAGTCAGTCCATTTATAATGAAATAAAGGCCAGAAGTAATAAAATCCCAATAATAATGATAAAATCATAATTATAATGATAATTTTATCATTACTGCAATAATAGCAATAATTAACGCTATTCCAATAATTTTCATACTAATAATGGCAATAAAAATAATATAATTATTATTGACATTATAATTATTATTATTGTCATTATTTTTTCTAAAATTATCATTATTGCTATTATCATTATATAAATGGTTATAATGATAAAAATAATAATAATTACCATAATAATTATTATAACTGCAATAATGATGATAATAATAATGATAATCATGATGATAATGAGAAATATATATATATTTGCATTTTTATACGTGTGTGTGTGTGTGTGTGTGTGTGTGTGTGCATATTTTCTTATATTATGCATTCACGTAGTTTATGTACTTACATGGATATTGCTAAATGGCGGATCGTAACAGCAATAATGATTCAGATAATATAAAAAACATTTTACTGCTAATGACGATAATAATAATAACAATAATAATGACAATACTGATAATGAAAATTAAAAATTAAGATTACAAAATTATAATAATAATGATAGTAAAACCAGTAATAATATTAAGAATAGGAATCATTATGAAGTAGGAACCACACCATTAACAATGATAATAAAAAAGGATGTTAAAATGATAATGAGGATAACAGTCATCATAGTAATAATAACACCGATGATAAAAGATGTGTCAATAATTACATCAATAATAATGGAGACACATAATCTCGTTTTGAATTGTAATTATGATGATAATGACAATAATAATGATAAAATCATAATTATAATGATATTTTTCATAATTACTGCAATAATAGCAATAATTAACTCTATTCCAATAATTTTCATACTAATAATAGCAATAGAAATAATAATAACATCATTTTCATTGTCATTATAATTATTATTATTGTCATTATTATTTCTAGAATTATCATTATTGCTATTATCATCATATAAATCGGTATAATGTTAAAAATAGTAGTGATAATTAACATAATAATTGTTATAACTGCAATAATGATGATAATAATCATGTTAATCATGATGATAATGACTATAATGATAATAATCATTAAAAAAAGTGCCAGTAATGATAATAATAATGATAATAATTATCATTTAATCCATTTATAATAAAATAAAGGCCAGAAGTAATAAAATCCCATAAGTCGAAAAAAACGGGAAAATCTAGCGTATTACTGCCTTTTGAGAGAAACGTCGAAAAAAAACCTTTTTTTGCTTTTTAATGGTAATTATGAGGATTTTCACATTAATTCAGGTAATTATGATGATTTTGATGATAATTACTTTATTATTGACAATATTGATGATAATTATGATGATAATGACAATGATAATGACAATAATAATGATAAAATCATAATTATAATGATATTTTGATAATTATTGCAGTATTAGCAATAATTAACTCTATTCCAAATATTTTCATACTCATAATGGCATTATGATTATTATTATTTCTAAAATTATCATTATTGCTATTATCATTATATAAATAGTTACAATGATAAAAATAGCAATAAGAATTAGCATAATAATTATTATAACGGCAATAATGATGATAATAATAATGATAATCATGCTGATAATGAGTATAATGATAATCATTATAATAATAATAATTATTATTCAATCCATTTATAATGATATATAGGCCAGAAATAAAAGAATCCAAAAAGTCGAAAAAAAACGTCAAAATCTAGCGTATTACAGGAATTTGAGAGAAACGTCGAATTTTTTTTTTTGCTTTTTAATGGTAATTATGATGATTTTCATGATAATTCAGGTTATTATGATGATTTTCATGATAATACATTTATTATTGACAATAATGATGATAATTATGATAATGACAATGATAATGACAATAATAATGAAAAATCATAATTATAATGATAATTTTGAGAATTACTGCAATAATTAACAAAATTCCAATAATTTTCATACTAATAATGGCAATAGAAATAATAATAACATCATTATCATTGTCATTATAATTATTATTATTGTCATTATTAATTCTAATATTATCATTATTGCTATTATCATTATATAAATCGTTATAATGATAAAAATAGCAATAATAATTAGCATAATAATTATTATAACTGCAATAATGATGATAATGATAATGATAACCATGATGATAATGAGTATAATGATAATAATTAATATATTAATTCAGGTAATTAGGATGATTTTCATGATAATACCTTTATTATTGACAATAATAATAATTATGATGGTAATGACAATATGATGACAATAATAATGATGAAATTATAATTATAATGATGATTTTGATAATTACTGCAATAATAGCAATAATTAACTCTATTTCAATAATTTTCATACTAATAATGGCAATAGAAATCATAATATCTTTATCCTTGTCATTATAATTATTATTATTGTCATTATCATTTCTAAAATTATCATTATTGATATTATCATTATATAAATAGTAATAATGATAAAAATAGCAATAATAATTAGAATAATAATTATCATAACTGCAATAATGATAATAATGATAATCATGATAATGACTATAATGATAATAATCTTAAAAATATGACAGTAATGATAATAATGATGATAATAATTATTATTCAATCCATCTATAATGAAATAAAGGCCAGAAGTATGAAAAAAACCCGGCAAAATCTAGCATACTACAGCCTTTTGAGAGAAGTATCGAAAAAAAACCTTTTTGGCTTTTTAATGGTAATTATGAAGATTTTAAAATATATTTAGGTAATTATGATGATTTTCATGATAATTCATTTATTATTGACAATAATGATAATAATTAAGATGATAATGACAATAATAATGATAAAATCATAATCATATTGATGATTTTAATAATTACTGAAATAATAGCAATAATTAACTCTATTTCAATAATTTTCATACTAATAATGGCAATAGAAATAATAACATTATCATTGTCATTACAATTACTATTATTGTCATTATTATTTCTAAAATTATCATTATTGCTATTGTCATCATATAAATAGTTATAATGATAAATATAGCAATAATAATTAGCATAATAATTATCATAACTGCAATAATGATAATAATAATGATAATCATGATGATAATGACTATAATGATAATCATAAAAATAATGACAGTAATGATAATAATGATGATAATAATTATTATTCAATCCATTTATAATGAAATAAAGGTCAAAAGTAATAAAATCCCAAATGCCGAAAAAACGGCAAAATCTAGCGTATAATAATTATTATTCAGTCCATTTATAATGAAATAAAGGCCTTTTGAGAGAAACGTCGAAAAAAAACTTTTTTGCTTTTTAATTGTAATTATGAGGATTTTAACATTAATTCAGGTAATTATGATGATTTTCATGATAATTCCTTTATTATTGACAATGATGTTAATTATGATGATAATGACAATGATAATGACAATAATAATGATAAAATCATAATTATAATGATAACTTTGAGAATTACTGCAATAATAGCAATAATTAACTCTATTCCAATAATTTTCATACTAATAATGGTAATAAAAATAATAATAACATTATCATTGTCATTACAATTATTATTATTGTCATTATTTCTAAAACTATCATTATTGCTATTATGATTATATAAATAGTTATAATGATAAAAATAGCATAAATAATAATTAGCATGATAATTATTATAACTGCAATAATGATGATAATAATAATGATAATCATGATGATAATGACACACATATATATATGCATATTTATACGTGCGTGTATGCGTGTGCATATTTTCTTATTTTATGCATTCACGTAGTATATGTACTTACCTGGATATTGCTAAATGGCGGATCGTAATAGCAATAATGATTCAGATAATATATAAAAAAAAAAAAACATTTTACTGCTACAGCTAATGACGATAATAATAATAACAATAATAATGACAACACTGATAATGAAAACTAAGATAACAAAAATGATAATAATAATTATAGTAAAACCAGTAATGATATTAATAGGAATCATTATGAAGTAAGAACCTCACCATTAACAATGGTAATAAAAAAATATCTTAATGATAATGAAGATAACAGTAATCATAGAAGGATAAATATAGCAATAATAATTAGCATAATAATTATTATAACTGCAATAATAATGATAATAATAATGATAATCATGATGATAATGACTATAATGAAAATAATCATAAAAATAATGACAGTAATGATAATAATCATAATAATTATTATTCAGTCCATTTATAATGAAATAAAGGCCACAAGTAATAAAATCCCATAAGTCGAAAAAACGGCAAAATCTAGCGTATTACAGCCTTATGAGAGAAACGTCGAGAAAACCCTTTTTTCGCTTTTTAATGGTAATAATGAGGATTTTAACATTAATTCAGGTAATTAGGATGATTTTCATGATAATTCCTTAATTATTGACAATAATGATGATAATTATGATGATAATGACAAAGCCAATGACAATAATAATGACAGAATAATATTTATAATAATTTTACGAATTACTGCAATAATAGCAATAAGTAGCTGTATTCCAATAATTTTCTTACTAAAAATACCAATAGAAATAATAATAACATCATTATCATTCTCATCATAATAGTCATTATTGTCATTACTATTTCTAAAATTAACATTATTGCTATTATCATTATATAAATCGTTATAATGATAAAAATAGCAATAATAATTAGCATAATAATTATTATACCTGCAATAATGATGATAATGATAATGATAACCATGATGATAATGAGTATAATGATAATAATTACAATTAAAAAGCGAAAAATGTTTTTTTTTCGACGTTTCTCTCAAAAGGCTGTAATACGGTAGTTTTTGCCGTTTCTTTCGACTTTTGGGATTTTATCATTTCTGGCCTTTATTTCATTATAAATGGACTGAATAATAATTTTTATCTTTATAATGATAATAATCATAAAAATAACGACAATGATGATAATTATTATTCAGTCCATTTATAATGAAATAAAGCCTAGAAGTAATAAAATCCCAAATTCGAAAAAGCATTAATTCAGGTAATTAGGATGATTTTCATAATAATTCCTTTATTATTGACAATAATAATGATAATTATGATGATAATGGTAATAACAACAATAATGATAAAATCATAATTATAATGATAATTTTGATAATTACTGCAATAATAGAAAAAAAAAAACTCTATTCCAATAATATTCATACTAATAATGGCAATAGAAATAATAATATCATTATCATTGTCATTATGATTATTATTATTGTCATTATTATTTCAAAAATTATAATTATTGCTATTATCATTATATAAATAGTTATAATGATAAAAATAGCAATAATAATTAGCATAATAATTATTATAACTGCAATAATGATGATAATAATCATGATAATCATGATGATAATGACTATAATCATAATAATTGTAAAAATAATGACTAATGATAACAATGATGATAATTATTATTCAGTCTATTTATAATGAAATAAAGGCCAGAAGTAATAAAATCCCAAAAGTCGAAAAAACCTAGCGTAATACAGCCTTTTCAGAGAAACGTCGGAAAACCACTTTTTTGCTTTTAATGGTAATTATGAGGATTTTAACATTAATCCAGGTAATTATGATGATTTTCATGATATTTCCTTTATTATTGACAATAATGATGATAATTGTGATGATAGTGACAACGATAATGACAATAATAATAATAAAATCATAATTATAATGATAATTTTCATAATTACTGCAATAATAGCAATAATTAACTCAATCCAGTAATATAAATACTAATAATGGCAATAGATATAATATCTTTATCATTGTCATTATAATTACTATTATTGTCATTATTATTTCTAAAATTATCATTATTACTATTATCATTATATAAATCGTTATAATGATAAAAATAGCAATAATGATTAGCATAATAATTATTATAGCTGCAGTAAAGATGATAATAATCATGATAATCATGATAATAATTTTATTGATAATAATCGTAAATAATGACAGAAATGATAATAATGATAATTATTTTTACATCTTTATAATGAAACGAAGGCCAGAAGTAATAAAATCCCAAAAGTGGAAAAAAACGTCAAAATCTAGCGTATTGCATCCTTTTGAGAGAAACGCGAAAAAACCTTTTTCGCTTTTTAATGGTAATTATAAGGATTTTAACATTAATTCAGGTAATTAGGATGATTTTCTTGATAATTCCTTTATTATTGACAATAATGATGATTATGATGATAATGACAATAATAATGATAAAATCATAATTATAATGATAACTTTGATTATTGCAATAATAACAATAATTAACTCTATTCCAATAATTTTCATACTAATAATGGTAATAAAAATAATATCATTATCATTGTTACTATTATTATTATTGTCATTATTATTTCTAAAATTATCACTAATGCTATCATCATTGTATAGATAGTTATATTGATAAAAATACAATAATATTTAGCATAATAATTATTATAACCAATAATGATGATAGTAATAATGATAATCATGATGATAATGACTATATTGATAATAATCATAAAAATAATGACAGTAATGATAATGATAACAATCATTATTCAGTCCATTTATAATGAAATAAAGGCCAGAAGTAATAAAATCCCATAAATCGAAAAAAACGGAAAAATCTAACGTATAGTCTTTTGAGAGAAAAGTCGAAAAAAAAACTTCTTCGCTTTTTAATGGTAATTATGGGGATTTTAAAATTAATTCAGGTAATTAGGATGATTTTCATGATAATTCCTATATTATTGACAATATAATGATAATTATGATGATAATGGCAATGATAATGAAAATGATGATAAAATCATGATTATAATGATAATTTTCATAATTATTGCATTATAATAATTATTATCTTTATTATTAATGTCATTTTCGTCGTTATAATTATTTATATAATGATAATGACATTAAAGATATTTTTAGAAATAATAACAATAATAATTATTATAATAACAATAATAGCGATATTATAATTATTTCTATTGTTATTTCTATTATCATATTTGTTATTATTATTGTTATTTTTATGAGAGTCATTAGAATGTTTTTGGTTATTGCTATTATTGTAATAATTACGCCAATTATCATTATAATTATCCTTTTATAATTAATATCATAATTATTGTCATAACTATCCTTATTATCGTCAGTATTATCATTATTATCGTCATTATTGTCATTTTTGATGGGGTTATCATCATAATTATCAGAATTATTGCTGAAATCATAATTATCATTGAAACTCGAAAAAGTGTTTTAATTTTTTACTCATCTCCCATTAGGCTGTATTTCGATTGATTTCGCAGTTTTTTTTTCAACTTTTGGGATTTTTTACTTTTAGCCTTTTTCTCATTATAGATGGGCTTTATAATTATAATTATCATCATTATTGTCAATATCATCATCATTATCATCATTATTGTCATTATCGCCATAATATACCTTAATATAATACTTCTAAGAATTATTATCTTCATTATTAATGTCATTTTCGTCATTATAATGATATATATAATGATAATGACAATAAAGATAATTTTAGAAATAACAACAACAATAATAATGATTATAAGAAAGATAATTGTGATATTATAATTATTTCTAGTGTTATTTCTATAATCATATTCGTTATTATTATTGTTAGTATTATGAGAGTCATTAGAATGTTGGTTATTGCTATTATTGCAATTATTACGCCAATTATCATTATAATTATGATTTTATAATTAATATCATAATTATTGTCATAATTATCTTTATTATCGTCATTATTGTCATTATCGTCATTATTGATATCATCATATTTAGCAGAATTAAATCATAATTATTATTGAAACTCGAAAAAGGGGGGTTTTCGACTCACCTCTCAATAGTCTGTATTTCGCTAGATTTCGCCGTTTTTTCGACTTTAGGGATTTTTTAAATTTTAGCCTTTTTCTCATCATAGATGGGCTTTATGATTATAATTATTAACATTATTGT
The DNA here is from genome assembly GCF_042767895.1 of Penaeus vannamei. Taxonomy (NCBI): domain Eukaryota; kingdom Metazoa; phylum Arthropoda; class Malacostraca; order Decapoda; family Penaeidae; genus Penaeus; species Penaeus vannamei. The sequence continues at coordinate 14,190,130 of NC_091586.1, forward strand.
CATTATTATCATCATTATTATCATTATTGTCATTATCACCATAATTACCCTTAATATAATCATTATAATAATTATTATCGTCATTATTAACGTCATTTTCGTCATTACAATGATCTATGTAATGATAATGACAATAAAGATAATTTTAGAAATAATAACAAAAATAACGATTATAATAACAGTAATAGCGATATTATAATTATTTCTATTGTTATTTGTATTATCATATTCATTATTATTATTGTTATTATTATTATGAGAGTCATTAGAATGTTGGTTATTGCTATTATTGCAATTATTACGCCAATTATCATTATAATTATCATTTTATAATAAATATAATAATTATTGTCATAATTATTTTTATTATCATCATTATTGTCATTATTATCGTCATTATTGTTATTATTGATGGGGTTATCATCATAACTTGCAGAATTATTGCTGAAATCATTATAATTATCATTTAAACTCGAAAAAGGGGGGTTTTCGACTTATCTCTCTATAGGCTGTATTTCGCTAGATTTCGCCGTTTTTTCGACTTTTGGGATTTTTTACTTTTAGCCTTTTTCTCATTATAGATGGGTTTTATGATTATAATTATCATTATTATTATTATTATCATCATTATTATCATTATTGTCATTATCGCCATAATAACCCTTAATATAATGATTATAATAATTATTATCTTCATTATCAATGTCATTTTCGTCATTATGATGATCTGTATAATGATAATTTTAGAAATAACAACAATAATAATGATTATAATAACAATAATAGCGATATTATAATTATTTCTATTGTTATTTCTATTATCATGATCGTTGTTATTATTGTTATTGTTATGAGAGTCATTAGAATGTTGGTTATTGCTGTTATTGCAATTATTACGCCAATTATCATTATAATTATCATTTTATAATTAATATCATAATTATTCTCATAATTATCTTTATTATCGTTCTGGCCATTATTATCATTATTGTCATTATTCATGGGGATATCATCATAATTAGCAGAATTATTGCTGAAATCATCCTAATTATCATTGGAACTCGTCATTATAATGATCTATATAATGATAATGACAATAAAGATAATTTTAGAAATAATAACAACAATAATAATGATTATAATAACAATAATAGCGATATTATAATTATTTCTATTGTTATTTCTATTATCATATTCGTTATTATTATTGTTATTATTATGAGAGTCATTAGAATGTTGTTGGTTATTGCTATTATTGCAATTGATGCGCATATTATCATTCTAATTATCATTTTATAATTAATATCATAATTATTGTCATAATTACCTTTATTATTGTCATCATTGATTGGATTATCATCGTAATTAGCAGAATTATTGCTAAAATCATAATAGTTATCATTGAAACTCAAAAAAGGGGAGTTTTCGACTCATCTCTCAATAGGCTGTATTTCGCTAGATTTCGCCGTTTTTTCGACTTTTGGGATTTTTTTAGTTATAGCCTTTTTCTCATTATTGATTGGCTTTATGATTACAATTATCATCATTATTGTAATTATTATCATCATTATTATCATTATTGTCATTATCGCCATAATTACCCTTAATATAATCATTATAATAGTTATTACCTTCATTATTAATTTCATTTTCGTCATTATAATGATGTATATAATGATAATGACAATAAATATAATTTTAGAAATAATAACAACAATAATAATTATTATAATAACAATAATAGCGATATTAGAATTATTTCTATTGTTATTTCTATTATATTCGTTATTATTTTTGTTATTATTATGAGTCATTAGAATATTGTTGGTTATTGCTATTATGGCAATTGTTACGCCAATTATCATTATAACTATGATTTTATAATTGATATCATAATTATTGTCATAATTATCTTTATTATCGTCATTATTGCCATTATTATCATTATTGTCATTATTGATGGGGTTATCATCATAATTAGCAAAATATTTGCTTAAACCATCATAATCATCATTGAAACTCGAAAATGGGGGTTTTCGACTTATCTCTCAATAGGCTGTATTTAGCTAGATTTCGCAGTTTTTTTTTCGACTTTTGGGATTTTTTTTTACTTTTAGCCTTTTTCTCATTATAGATAGGCTTTATGATTATAATTATCATCATTATTGTCATTATTATCTTCATTATTACCACTTTTATTATTATCGCCATAATTGCCCTTAATATAATCATTATAACAATTATTATCTTCATTACTAATGTCATTTTCGTCATTATAATGATCTATATAATGATAATGACAATAAAGATAATTTTAGAAATAATAACAACAATAATAATGATTATAATAACAATAATAGCGATATTATAATTATTTCTATTGTTATTTCTATTATCATATTCGTTATTATTATTGTTGTTATTATGAGTCATTAGAATGTTGTTGGTTATTGCTATTATTGCAATTATTACGCCAATTATCATTATAATTATCATTTTATAATTAATATAATTATTGTCATAATTATATTTATTATCGTCATTATTGTCATTATTATCGTCATTATTGTCATTATTAATGGGGTTATCATCATAATTAGCAGAATTATTACTGAAATCATCATAATTATCATTGAAACTCCAAAAAGGGGGGTTTTTGAATCATCTCTTAATAGGATGTGTTTCGCTAGATTTCGACGTTTTTTCGATTTATCGGATTTTTTTACTTTTAGCCTTTTTCTCATTATAGATGGGGTTTATGATTATAATTATCATCATTATTGTCATTATTATCATCATTATTATCATTATTGTCATTATCACTATAATTACCCTTAATATAATCATTGTAATAATTATTATCTTCATTATCAATGTCATTTTCATTATAATGATCTATTTAATGATAATGACAATAAAGATAATTTTAGAAATAATAACAATAATAATAATTATTATAATAATAATAGCGATATTATAATTATTTCTATTGTTATTTCTATCATCATATTCGTTATTATTATTGTTATTATTATGAGAGTCAATAGAATGTTGTTGGTTATTTCAATTATTAAGCCAATTATCATTATAATTATCATTTTATAATTAATATCATAATTATTGTCAAAATTGTCTTCATTATCCACAATATTGTCATAATTGTCATTACTGATGGTGTTATCATCATAATTAGCAGAATTAATGCTAAGATTCATAAAAATAATGACAGTAATGATAATAATGATGATAATAATTATTATTCAGTCGATTTATAATGAAATTAAGGCCAGAAGTAATAAAATCCCAAAAGTCGAAAAAATGGCAAAATCTAGCGTATTACCATGGTAATTATGAGGAATTTATGATTAATTCCGGCAATTATGATAATGCCTTTATTATTGACAATAATGATGATAATTATGATGATAATGACAATGATAATGAAAAATCATAATTATAATAATTTTGATAATTACTGCAAAAATAGTAATAATTAACTCTATTCCAATAATTTTCATACTAATAATGGTAATAGAAATATTAATAACATCATTATCATTATAATTATTATTATTGTCATTATTATTTCTAAAATTATCATTATTGCTATTATCATTATATAAATCGTTATACTGATAAAAATAGCAATAATTATTAGCATATTAATTATTATAACTGTAATAATGATGATAATAATCATGATAATCATGATAATGAGTATATTGATAATAATCAGAAAAATAATGACAGAAATGATAATAATGATAATAATTATTATTCCGTCCATTTATAATGAAATAAAGGCCTGAAGTAATAAAATCCCAAAAGCCTTTTGAGAGAAACGTCAAAAAAAACCTTTTTCGGTGTTTAATGGTAATTTTGAGGATTTTAACATTTATTCAGGTAATTATGAGGATTTTCATGATAATTCCTTTATTATTGACAATAATGATAATTATGATGATAATGACAATGATATTGACAATAATAATTATAATGATAATTTTTATAATTACTGCAATAATGGCAACAATTAACTCTATTCCAATAATTTTCATACTAATAATGGCAATAGAATATATAATAACATCATTATCATTGTCATTATAATTATTATTATTGTCATTATTATTTCTAAAATTATCATTATTGCTATTATCTTTATATAAATCGTTATAATGATAAAAATAACAATAATAATTAGCATTATAATTATCGTAACTGCAATAATTATGATAATAATCATGATAATCAAGATGATAATGACTATAATGATAATCATAAAAATAATGACAGTAATGACGTGAATGATGATATTAATTATTATTAAGTCCATTTATAATGAAATAAAGGCCAGAAGTAATAAAATCCCAGAAGTCGAAAAAACGGCAAAATCTATTGTATTACAGCCTTGTGAGAGAAACGTCGAAAAAAAACCTTTTTCGCTTTTTAATGGTAATTATGAGGATTTTAACATTAATTCAGGTAATTATGATGATTTTCATGATAATACCTTTATTATTGATAATAATGATAATTATGATGATAATGACAATAATAATGATAAAATCAAAATTATAATGATAATTTTGATATTTACTGCAATAATAGCAATAAATAACTATATTCCAATAATTTTCATACTAATAAAGGCAATAGAAATAATAATAACATCTTTATCATTGTCATTATAATTATTATTGTCATTATTTCTAAAATTATCATTGTTGCTATTATCATTATATAAATCGTGATAATGATAAAAATAGCAATAATAATTAGCATAATAATCATTGTAACTGCAATAATGATCATGATAATAATGATAATCATGATGATAATGACTATAATGATAATAATCATAAAAATAATGACAGTAATGATAATAATGATGATAATTATTATTCAGTCCGTTTATGAAATAAAGGCCAGAAGGAGATCTTAACATTAATTCAGGTAATTAGGATGATTTTCATGATAATTCCTTTATTATTGACAATAAGTATAATTATGATGATAATGACAATGATAATTAGAATAATGATAAAATCCTAATTATAATGATAATTTTCATAATTTCATATTGCATTATAATAATTATTATCTTCATTATTAATGTCATTTTCGTCATTATAATGATCTATATAATGATAATGACAATAAAGATAATTTTAGAAATAATAACGACAATGATAATGATTATAATAACAATAATAGCGATATTAAAATTTTTTCTATTGTTATTTCTATTATCATTTTCGTTATTCTTATTGTTATTATTATGAGAGTCATTGGAATGTTGTTGGTTATTTCTATTATTACGCCAAATATCATTATAATTATCCTTTTATAATTAATATCATAATCATTGTCATAATTATCTTTATTATCATCATTATTGTCATTATTATCGTCATTATTGTCATTATTGAAGGGGTTATCATCATAATTAGCAGAATTATTGCTGAAATCATCATAATTATTATTGAAACTCGAAAAGGGGGGTTTTCGACTCATCTCCCATTAGGCTGTATTTCGCTAGATTTCGCGTTTTTTTTTCGACTTTTGGGATTTTTTCCTTTTAGCATTTTTCTCATTATAGATGGGCTTTATGATTATAATTATCATCATTATTGTCATTATTATCATCATTATTATCATTATTGTCAATATCGCCATAATTACCCTTAATATAATCATTATAATAATTATTATCTTCATTATTAATGTCATTTTCGTCATTATAATGATCTGTATAATGATAATGACAATAAAAATAATTCATATATTAATTAATGTCATTTTCGTCCTTATAATGATCTATATAATGATAATGACAATAAAGATAATTTTAGAAATAATAACAACAATGATAATGATTATAATAACAATAATGGGAATATTATAATTATTTGTATTGTTATTTCTATTATCATATTTGTTGTTATTATTGTTATTATTGTGAGAGTCAATAGAATGTTGGTTATTGATATTATTGCAATTATTACGCCAATTATCACTATAATTATAATTTTATAATTAATATCATAATAATTTTCATAATTATCTTTATTATCGTTATGGGCATTATTATCGTAATTATTGTCATTATTGATGGGGATATCATAATTGCAATTATTACGCCAATTATTATAATTATGATTTTATAATTAATATCATAATTATTGTCATAATTATCTTTATTATCGTCATTATTGTCATTATTGATGGGTTTATCATCCTAATTAGCAGAACTATTGCTGAAATCATCATAATTATCATTGAAACTCGAAAAAGGGGGTTTTCGACTCATCTCTCAATAGGCTGTATTTCGCTAGATTTCGCCGTTTTTTCGACTTTTCGGATATTTCTTTTAGCCTTTTTCTCATTATAGATGTGCTTTATGATTATAATTATCATCATGATTGTCATTATTATCATCATTATTATCATTATTGTCATCATCGCCATAATTACCCTTAATATAATAATTATAATAATTATTATCTTCATTATTAATGTCAGTTTCGTCATTATAATGATCTATATAATGAAAATGACAATAAAGATAATTTTAGAAATAATAACAACAATAATAATGATTATAATAACAATAGCGATATTATAATTATTTCTGTTATTTCTATTATCATATTCGTAATTATTTTGAGAGTTATTAGAATGTTATTGGTTATTGCTATCATTGCAATTATTACGCTAATTATCATTATAATTATCATTTTATAATTAATATCATAATTATTGTCATAATCATCTTTATTATTGTCATTGTTATCGTCATTATTGATGGGGTTATCATCATAATTAGCAGAATTAAGGCTGAAATCATCCTAATTATCATTGAAACTCGAAAAAGGGGGGGGGGGGGTTCGACTCATCTCTCAATAGGCAGTATTTCGCTAGATTTCGCCGTTTTTTTTTACTTTTGGGATTTTTTGTACTTTTAGCCTTTTCCTCATTATAGATTGGCTTTATGATTATAATTATCATCATTATTGTCATTATTATCATCATTATCATTATTGTCATTATCGCCATAATTATCCCTAATATAATCATTATAATAATTATTATCGTCATTATTAATGTCATTTTCGTCATTATAATTATCTATATAATGATAATGACAATAAAGATAATTTTAGAAATAATAACAACAATAATAATGATTATAACAATAATAGCGATATTAAAATTATTTCTATTGTTTTTTCTATTATCATATTCGTTATTATTATTGTTATTATTATGAGAGTCTTTAGAGTGTTGTTGGTTATTGCTGTTATTGCAATTATTGCGCCAATTATCATTATAATTATCATTTTATAATTAATATCATATTTATTTTCATAATTATCTTTATTATCGTCATTATTGTCATTATTTTCATTATTGATGGGGTTATCATCATAATCAGCAGAATTATTCCAGAAATCATAATTATTATTTTTTCGACTTATGGGATTTTTTTTTTTTTTTTTACTTTAGCCTTTTTCTCATTATAGATGGGCTTTATGATTATAATTGTCATTATTATTGTCATTGTCATTATTGCCTATTGAGAGATGAGTCGAAAACCCCCCTTTTATGATGATTTCAGCAATAATTCTGCTAATCATAATGATAACCCCATCATTATAATGATCATTAAACTGACGAAAATGACATTAATAATGAAGATAATAATTATCATAATGATTACATTAAGGAGAATTATGGCAATAATGACAATAATGATAATAAGGATGATAATAATAACAGTAAGGATGATAATCATAAAGCCCATCTATAATGAGAAAAAGGCTAAAAGTAAAAAATCACAAAAGTCGAAAAAACGGCGAAATCTAGCGATGATTTCAGCAATAATACTGCTAATTATGATGATAATCCCATCAATGACAATAATGACGATAATAATGACAATAATGACGATAATAAAGACAATTATGACAATAATTATGATATTAATTATAAAATGATAATTATAATGATAATTGGCGAAATAATTGTAATAATAGCAATAACCAACAACATTCTAATGACTCTCATAATAATAACAATAATAATAACGAATATGATAATATAAATAACAATAGAAATAATTTTAATATCGCTATTATTGTTATCATAATCATTATTATTGTTATTATTTCTAAAATGATCTTTATTGTCATTATTATATGACGAAAATGACATTAGTAATGAAGATGATAATTATTATAATGATTATATTAAGGGTTATTATGGCGATAATGACAATAATGATAATGATGATAATGACAATAATGATGATAATTATAATCATAAAGCCCATATCATAAATCAAGTATTGGAAAAATCAATCGAATATAGATTCCCAGTGTACATGGCATTTGTTGACCATAAAAAAGCCTTTGACTTAATTGAAATCTTAGCTGTACTAAAAGCACTAAAGAATAAAAATGTATAGTTGCGGAATTATATTTCAGTACACTTTCTGGGTCCCACTTTTGTACATATGGCAACCAATGGAAGTAAACATAACGTAAACAGTATTTTTGTGAATGAGGCTAAAACCCTAGGTAGTTTGTAACAAAGAGTGTGATTGGTCGAATGTAAATAGCCAATGAGTATATCAATGAATATTTTTTGAAACTAAGTAAGCCATTTAATCTTCCGTTTTCTTCAAATAAGTGATCACAAAACATGTAATACCAGTTATCGTTGATTTTTTAGTTGGATATTCCTCAAATGCGATATCCTCGAATTGTTTGTTTATCGAAACGGCAACACGTATGGTGTGGAGGCGGCATTTCCCCAGTCTTCCAACACAAGAAGTATCAATGATTTTAGCTTCATGCTTTAAATATCTCTGTATAGCAGCAAAATCAAACAAAAATGTGCAAAAGATCTTTGTAAATACTTCTCGTAGCTGCACCATAATCGATCTAGTAAAATGATATACGTTTTTCCTCTTTGCCAGAACCAAACACTTATTTTGAATAAACAGAAATCATGCTACATTAGATTCTTTACAGAATGCATAGATACTTCATCATTGTGTGTGTGTGTGTGTGTGTGTGTGTGTGTGTGTGTGTGTGTGTGTGTGTGTGTGTGTGTGTGTGTGTGTGTGTGTGTGTGTGTGTGTGTGTGTGTGTGTGTGGCGTCCATGGAAATACGAAGTCACTGCTTAGTGACGAGTTATGAAACAGTATGTTTAATTCGTTTCGGTTATTCAGAATGTCCTTTATCTTGTGCTAAAATCTGATCATAGTTTTTTTCTGTTATTATTCCATACGTCGGCGTTTTTAGAAGGAGGCGCATCCACATTCGACCAGTTGAGCGAGAAAATACAAGTTCGCTTGTTTCAACTCAAGCAACTACAAGCTAGGTGGTTCCAAAGAGGGTGAATAGCAAAAGTCAAAGAACCGACTCTCATTACAGGAGCTGTATGTCTGATATGTTGAAGAAGAAAAAAAATCGTTTGGATTAATGTCAGTTAATCTTGCTCTTTACTTTTATTTACTGTTTATGCAGGTTTTTTTTTCCTTCTTTTTGTCAGTACACCCTTGTTTACAGTGTATATGTATGTGTAGAAAAAAAAATTACATTCTTGTCTTTTCACAAAATAAAATCAAAGTTTTTATATGTAATTTTCATTGTGAATTAATAGATCAGATCTAGGCATGGATTCAATAAACAGACATAATTATTTTAGAATATTAACTGAACGCAAAACCGTGGTCGGGTTAACCAGGCCTCAAGAATGTGTGTATGTATTGTATGTGAAAGAACTGCAATTATACAGTTTTCAACGCTTTAGTTAGAATCTTTTGTTTCATATTTCATATACATTTTGAACACCTCACACAAAACGCCATGCCATGTAGTTGATAACTAACACACACACACACACACATATAATTATTTATTTTATTTTTTCATAGATGATGGGGGCTTCAGTGATTCGACTAATTGGGGATGTTTATTAATTTTGGAGATACTTTTACTAAAAATGGCAATAACTGTAGAAAGGGAAGACAAATAGTAATGTTTATGATGGGAAATATGTATTGTTATTCAAACAGTGTCTAATCCCTGAGACAGAGGTGACGTGTTCACATGTAACGTCTCGATTTCTATCAGCTGGTTCGAGGCTGCTTCATTAACCGTTTCTCAAACATTGACAATATTCGGCCAAACATTTTTCGTCGGGTTTGAGCGACACCCCTAGCTTGGCCATCGAAGGACTTCCACGGGGTGTTAGGCAGGGAACTACTTCGTAACTTCCCTGGACGTGTGTATAGGGCAGTTATCCCTATTGTTTCTGGGAAGGGCCAAGGCATAACAGTTTACTGATGGGAGGATTTTTTTTTCTAACAATTCGATATATTTGTCTAAGAGGCATTTCCCCCGTTTCGCTAACATGCTGCCTGCAATCTCTGGTCTGCTAACTGTACTCGTCTTTGTTGGGAGAATTATGTTGCCATGCAAAACACAGCAACTAATGTTTATAAGGAGACTAAATCTGAATATAATGCTCATTTGAGGAAAATTCTCTCAGAGGTTTCACAGCCTCATAAATGATGGTCAACACTAAAAACATCTCTGTTTGGTCTTGAGTCCTCCATTCCTCCTTTAATGAAACCTGATGGTAGTGTTACATATAGTCTGAAAGCTACCTTGTTAGCAGATTGTTTTAATTCAAAACAAAGTTTAGAAGATATTGAACTTCCTCCTTCATGTCACCCATTGCCAGGCTTTAACTAATTTGCTTTCAAGTCTCTGAAATCAAGTATGTTGTCAGAATTAGACGAATATGGTGGAGTAGACCCTAATGGCTTGTTTCCTTTGATTTAAAAAAAGACTAAATGGCCAATTAGCTCCTAAATTAGCTGTAATCTTATGGCTTTTAGTTCGTAAAGGGTCATTTTCCGAGTTCTGGCGCTTTGGTAGTGGTACCCCTATTCCTAAGGGCCCACTCCAGTCTTTACCTACTGAATATAGGCCCATTTCAATTACACCAATTTTATCCAAGGTTTTTGAATGTTTGCTGGTCAAACGTCTCTCTGCACATTTGAGACCGTTTCTTCAGAGACTCAGTTTGGTTTTAGAAAGGAAGTTGGCTGCAATGATGCATTGCTTATGTTGGTGCATGAAATGCATTCTGCTTTAGATAAGGGTCATGAGTCAAAACTTGTCTCGCTGGATTTTAGTGCAGGTTTTGACACTGTTAATCACAAGGATTTAATTTAAATTTTAAGTTACAGTCTGTTGGTGTTGATGGTAAAGATTTAAGTATTTGAACTGAATTTTTAACAGGTAGGCAGCAGCGTGTTCATGTTGATGGTAGTTTTAGCTCGTATTCCCTTGTATCTTCTCGGGTTCCTCAGGGTAGTGTTCTTGGGCCTTTGATCTTTATCTTATATACAAGCGATATGTGGTCTGGCATTACTAATAAAATGTTGGCATAAGCTGATGATACTTCTCTCTATGCTGATATTCCTTCTCCAGCAACAAGGCAAATAGTAGCTGACAGTCTCACTGCAGGCCTGATGATGATTTAATCCTGGTGTTCTCGGTGGGGCATGGAATTAAATTCTACTAAGTCTAAAGACATGATTGTGAGTCGGTCTCGAACGCAGTTGCCTCAGCATCCAAGTCTGCTGATTAATGGTTTTATTCACTTCAATGGATAACTTGAAGCTCTTAGGTGTAACCTTTGATTCAAAGCTTACATTTCAATTGCATATTCGGAATAGGGCTCAGGCAATTTCATCAAAGTTAGGCATCATTCGCAAGTGCAAGAAAATCTATGAAGATGACAACATTACACGTAGGTGCTTCTTTTCTTTTATTCTGCCTCATTTTGAGTATTGTTTTCCTGTATGGTTATCTGCTGCAGACGTACACCTAAGACTGCTTGATTGTTCTTTTAATTCCATTAAATTTCTCCTGTGTGACTTAAACTTGGACATTGGAGATCGCAGAGATATTGGGGCTCCTTCAGTCTTATACAAGATTATAACTGATAATTCACATCCCCTCTATAAGTTTTTACCTGACTTTTATCAACCTGCAAGAATTACCAGAAGTTCTACGACACTCAATTCAATGACATTTGATGGAAGTGGATCGTCTACAAGTCAGTTTTCTAGATGCTTTTTTTACTGCTATTTGTAGACTTTGGAATAGATTGCCTTCAGAGGTTGCAACTTCTTCGACTCTTGATAAGTTTAAAAGATCAGCTAACATGTTTTTCTTACGTAATTAGCTGACTTTCTATTTTTCATTCTTTCTTAGTTGTATCTTTACATGCACTGACACCTTTGGGGGTATAAATCTCGTTTGTTTCAGTGTGGCTCTTTATATAGCTTACTATATCAATATAATAATTAAATGGGCCAACCAATATTCATAAAAAGGGGTGTCAAACAGGAAGATACCAAATCCCCTAAACTTTTTTCAGCAACTCTTGAAAACATCTTTAGAAGATTGGATTGGGAAAAAACAGGTAAAAATATAAGTGGAAGTTACTTAACCATCTAAGGTTTGCAGATGACATTGTCATCCTAACAAAAACATCCCAGGAACTGCAAGAAATGATTCAGGAATTAAATGAAGGAAGTCTAAAAGTAGGAATGAAAATTACCATGAGTATGACCAAAGTCATGTTAATCCCTGCTGCGACAAAGATCAAATTGTGGCAGGAGAGCAAGTAATAGAGGAAGTAGAATATAATTACCTAGGACAAATCATAACTTTCAACAAAGACATGGACAAAGAAATCAAAAGAAGAATTAGTCTAGGATGGCCAGAATACGGAAAGAACAAGAATATCTTAGAATCAGAACTACCAATATGCTTAAACAGGAAATAGTAGAACAGATTATTATCCCGATAATGACATGGATAAAAAACCTGGTATCTAACTAAAATTCAGGAAAATCAATTGCTAGTTGCTTTAAGAGTATTGGGGGGGAAATGGGCATAACTTGGCGAGATAAAAAATCAAATACCTGGATCAGAGAAAGAACGAAATTCAGAGATATAATAAGAACAGTTAAAAACAATAAATAACGACGATGGGCAGGTCATGCATGTAGACAAGAAACTGAAAGATGGACAAGAAAAACAACAGAATGGAGATCATGGTATGGAAAAAGAGGCAGAGGAAGACCTCAAATAAGATGGAGAGACGAAATAGACAAGCTAGGAAAAGTATCATGGAGGAAAATGGCAGAGGATAGAGCATGGTGGAGACAGAGGGGGAAGGCCTTCGTACAGCAGTGGGCGACAAATGGCTGAGAAAGAAAAGAAGAAAAGATGTATATATATGTGTGTGTGTGTGTGTGTGTGTGTGTGTGTGTGTGTGTGTGTGTGTGTGTGTGTGTGTGTGTGTGTGTGTGTGTCTCAATCGCGGTGTGCGATTGGTCGGCCTTTCTTCTGTCGCGGCGCGTGATTGGCTGGCCGTCGTTCTACGCGGCTCGTGATTGGCTGGCCGTCGTGTATCGCGGCTCGTGATTGGTCGTTTCCCGCAGTAGAAAAGGCGGGAAGAGCCCACGCCCTCCAGTAGTAAAGCGACCGCCAAAGAATCCAGGCATGTCCCGTAGATGAGTTGTTCGTATTGTTCTTGGACGTGATTTTACTGTGCTATTGCCTCTCTTGGATCGCGGTGCTTACGCTCAAGCTGCTCCCGAAGGCGTGGCGGAAGAGGGCGCACCACAGGACGGCCAAGTGGCTGCTGGGATTGCGGCGGCGGTGCCCGCTGCTCTCGCAGGCTCTCGTAAGCATTTTGCGGTCGATGGGGGAGGGGGGGGGGAGTAGGGTATCCGTGTATGTTTTGCTTCAGCGGAATAGATCTACGAGTTCCGGATCCTGATGATTTTATTATCGTTGGATTCCTCTCGCACTCTAGTTTCCAAAACTCGCGAGTACAGGCAGACCGTAGACACCTTTCACGTCCTAACCTGCTAGGGAGGGGGTGAGGGAAAGGGAGAAAAGGAAAGGAAAGTGGAAATGGAGAGAGGAAGAAGGAGAAAGAGAGAGAGAGGGAGAGGGAGAAAGAGTGAGATAGGGAGGGAGAAAAGTGAGGGGAGAGAGAGGGAGAAAGAGAGAGAAAAGGGAGAGGGAGAAAGAGAGAGAGAGAGGGAGAGGGAGAAAGAGAGAGATAGGGAGGGAGAAAAGTTAGGGGAGAGAGAGGGAGAAAGAAAGAGTGGGGAGGGTGAGGGAGAAAGAGAGATAGGAAGGGGGAGAGGGAGAAAGACAGAGAGGGGAATGGGGAGAGGGAGAGAGAGAATGAGAGGGAGAGGGAGAAAGAGAGAGAGGGGAGGGAGAGGGAGAGGGAGAAAGAGAGAAAGGGGAGGGAGAGGGAGAAAGAGAGAGGGGAGGGAGAGGGAGAAAGAGAGAGGGGAAGGAGAGGGAAAAAGAGAGAGAGGGGAGGGATAGGGAGAAAGAGGGAGGGGAAGGGGAGGGAGAAAGAAAGAGAGAGGGGAGGGAGAGAGAGAGAGGGAGAGGGAGAAAGAGAGAGGGAGAGGGAGAAAGAGAGAGAGAGAGAGGGAGAGGGAGAAAGAGAGAGAGAGAGGAAGAGGGAGAAAGAGAGAGATAGGGAGAGGGAGAAAGAGAGATATATAGGGAGAGAGAGAGAGGTAGGGAGAGGAAGAGAGAGAGAGGGGTGGGGATGGGAGGAGAGGGGGAGGGAGAGGAGAAAAGAAGGGGAGGGAAAGGGGGAAAACGAGGAAGGGAGAGGGAGAAAGAGAGGGAGGGAGGTAGAGAGAGAGAGAGAGAGAGGGGGGGCAGAGAGAGAGAGGGGGGCAGAGAGAGAGGGGGTGAGAGAGAGACAGAGAGACAGAGACAGAGTAAGAGAGGGGGGGGGAGCGAGAGAGAGGGGGGGAGAAAGAGAGGGGGAGAGGGAGAGAGAGAGAGAGGGGGGAAAGAGGGAGAGAGGGGAAAGAGAGAGAGAGAGGGGAGAGAGAGAGAGAGGGGGGAGAGAGAGAGGGAGAGGGGAGTAGAGAGAGAGAAGAGAGAGAGAGAGAGAGGGGAGAGAGAGAGGGGGGGGGAGAGAGAGAGAGAGGGATGGGGGAGAGGGGGGGAGAGAGGGAGAGGGGGGAGAGAGAGGGGAGAGAAAGAGAGAGAGGGGAGAGAAAGAGAGAGAGGGGAGAGAAAGAGAGAGGGGAGAGAAAGAGAGAGAGGGGGGAGAGAGAGAGAGAGAGGGGAGAGAGAGAGAGAGAGAGAGAGAGAGAGAGAGGGGAGAGAGAGAGAGAGAGGGGAGAGAGAGATAGAGGGGAGAGAGATAGAGAGAGATAGAGGGGAGAGAGAGAGAGAGATAGAGGGGAGAGAGAGAGAGAGAGGCAGAGGGGAGAGAGAGAGACAGAGGGGAGAGAGAAAGGCAGAGGAGAGAGAGAGAGAGAGAGGGGAGAGAGAGAGAGAGAGAGAGAGGTTTGAGAGGGGAGAGAGAGAGAGGGAGAGGGGAGATAGGGAGAGGGGAGAGAGGGAGAGGGGAGAGGGAGAGAGAGATAGAGGGAGAGGCGAGAAAAGAGAGAGAGAGGGAGAGGGGAGAAAAGAGAGAGAGAGGGAGAGGGGAGAGAGAGAGAGAGGTTTGAGAGGGGAGAGAGAGAGAGGGAGAGGGGAGAGAGAGAGAGGGAGATAGAGAGAGAGAGAGAGAGAGAGAGAGAGAGAGAGAGAGAGAGAGGGAGAGGGGAGAGAGAGAGGGAGAGGGGAGAGAGAGAGAGAGGGAGAGGGGAGGGAGAGACAGAGGAGAGAGAGAGAGGGGGGAGAGAAAGAGAGAGGGGAGAGAAAGAGAGAGGGGAGAGAAAGAGAGAGGGGAGAGAAAGAGAGGGGAAAGAGAGAGAGAGGGAGAGAGAGAGAGAGAGAGAGAGAGAGAGAGAGAGAGGAGAGAGCGGGGAGAGAGAGGGAGAGAGAGGGGGGTGGGAGAGAGGGAGAGAGAGGGAGGGTGGGAGAGAGGGAGAGAGAGGGGGGGTGGAAGAGAGAGAGGGAGAGAGACAGAAAGAAAGAGAGAAATGAGAGAGAGAGAGAGAGAGACAGAGAGAGAGAGAGAGAAAAGAGAGAGAGAGAGGAGGAGGAGGACGAGAAGGAGGAGGAAGAGGAGCGAGAAACAGAAAGAAAAAGAGAGAGAGAGAGGGAGGGAGAGAGGGAGAAAGAGAGGGAGGGAGGGAGAAAGAGAGGGAGTGATACCATGATTATTATCAGCATTATTACAGTTATAATAATTATTGAGCTAATTATTATTGCTATTTTTATCATTATAACGATTTATATAATGATAATAGCAATAATGATAATTTTAGAAATAATAATGACAATAACAATAATTATAATGACAGTGATAATGATGTTATTATTTTTATTGCTATTATTAGTATGAAAATTATTGGAATAGAGTTAATTATTGCTATTATTGCAGTAATTATCAAACTTAAAATTATAATTATGATTTTATCATTATTTTTGTCATTAGCATTGTCATTATCATAATAAATATCATCATTATTGTCAATAATAAAGGAATTATCAAGAAAATTATCATAATTACCTGAATTAATGTTAAAATCCTCATAATTACCATTAAAAAGCGAAAAAGGGATTTTTTCGACGTTCTTCTCCAGAGGCTGTAATACGCTAGATTTTGCCGTTTTTTTCGACTTTTGGGATTTTATTACCTCTGGCCTTTATTTTATTATAAATGGACGGAATAATAATTATTATCATTATTATCATTTCTGTCATTATTTTTATGATTATTATCAATATACTCATTATCATGATTATCATTATTATTATCATCATTATTGCAGTTATAATAATTATTATGCTAATTATTATTACCATTTTTTATCATTGTAACTATTTATATAATGGTAATAGCAATAATGATAATTTTAGAAATAATATGACAATAACAATAATTATAATGACAATGATAATGATGTTGTTATTATTTCTATTGTCATTATTAGTATGAAAATTTTCGGAATAGAGATAATTATTACTATTATTGCAGTAATTATCAAAATTATCTTTGTAAGTATAATTTTATCATTATTATTGTCATTATCATTGTCATTATCATCATAATTATAATCATTATTGTCAATGATAAAGGAATTATCATGAAAATCATCCTAATTACCTGAATTAATGTTAAAATCGTTAATTACCATTAAAAAGCGATAAAGTTTTTTTTCGACGTTTCTCTCAAAAGGCTGTAATACGCTAGATTTTACCGTTTTTTCGACTTTTGGGATTTTATTACTTTGGCCTTTATTTATAATAAATGGACTGAATAATAATTACCATCATTATTATCATTACTATCATTATTTTTATGATTATTATAATTATAGTCATTATCATCATGATTATCATTATTATAATCATGATTATTGCAGTTATAATATTATAAATGGACTGAATAATAAATATTATCATTATCATCATTACTGTCATTATTTTTATGATTATTATCATTATAGTCATTATCATCATGATTATCATGATTATTATCATAATTATTGCAGTTTTAATAATTATTATGCTAATTACTATTGCTATTTTTATCATTATAACTATTTATATAATGATAATAGCAATAATGATAATTTTAGAAATAATAATGACAATAATAATAATTATAATGACAATGATAATGATGTTATTACTATTTCTATTGCCATTATTTGTATGAAAATTATTGGAATAAAGTTAATTATTGCTATTATTGGAGTAATTACATAAATTATCATTATAACCATGATTTTATCATTATCATTAGCATTGTCATTATCATCATAATTATTATCATTATTGTCAATAATAAAGGAATTATCATAAAATTCATCATAATTACCTGAATTAATCTTAAAATACTCATAATTACCATTAAAAAGCGAAAAAGTTTTTTTTCGACGTTTCTCTCAAAAGGTTGTAATACGCTTGATTTTTCCGTTTTTTCGACTTTTGGGATTTTATTACTTTGGCCTTTATTTATAATAAATGGACTGAATAATAATTACCATCATTATTATCATTACTATCATTATTTTTATGATTATTATAATTATAGTCATTATCATCATGATTATCATTATTATAATCATGATTATTGCAGTTATAATAATTATTATTCTAATTATTATTGCTATTTTTATCATTATAACTATTTATATAATGATAATAGGAATAATGATAATTTTAGAGATAATAATGACAATAATAATAATCATAATGACAATGATAATGATATTATTATTTCTATTGCCATTATTAGTATGAACGTTAATGGAATAAATGGAGTTAATTATTACTATTATTGGAGTAATTGTCAAAATTATCATTTTAATTATGATTTTATCATTATTATTGTCATTATCATCATAATTATCTTCATAATTATCAATATTGTCAATAATGAAGGAATATCATGAAAATCATCCTAATTACCTGAATTAATGTTAAAATCCTCATAATTACCGTAAAAAGCGAAAAAGGCTTTTTTTCGACGTTTCTCTCAAAAGGCTGTAATACGCTAGTTTTTTTGTACTTTTGGGATTTTATTATTTCGTGCCTTTATTTCAGTATAAATGGACTGAATAATTTTTTATTATTATTATTATCATTACAATCATTATTTTTATGAATATTATCATTATAGTCATTATTATCATGATTATCATTATTATTATCATCATTATTGCAGGTATAATAATTATTATGCTAATTATTATTGCTATTTTTATCATTATAACTATTTGTATAATGATAATAGCAATAATGATAATTTTAGAAATAATAATGACAATGATAATAATTATAATGACAATGATAATGATATTATTTCTATTGCCATTATTAGTATTGGAATAGAGTTAATTATTGCTATTATTGCAGTAATTATGATTATTATAATTATGATTTTATAATTTTTATTGTCATTATTATTGTCATGATCATGAAAATCATCATAATTAACAATTAATGTTAAAATCCTTATAATTACCATTAAAAAGCGATAAAGGGTCTTTTTCTACGTTTCTCTCAAACGGCTGTAATACGCTTGATTTTGCCGTTTTTTCGACTTTGGGATTTTATTACTTCTGGCCTTTATTTCATTATAAATGGACTGAATAATAATTATTATCATCATTATTATCATTACTGTCCTTACTTTTATGAATATCATTATAATCATTATCATCATGATTATCATGATTATCATTATTGCAGTTATAATAATTATTATGCTAATTATTATTGCTATTTTTATCATTATAACTATTTATATAATGATAATAGCAATGATAATAATTTCCGAAATAATAATGACAATAATAGTAATTATAATGACAATGATAATGATATTATTATTTCTATTACCATTAATAGTATGAAAATTATTGGAATAGAGTTAATTATTACTATTATTGCAGTAATTATCAAAATTATCATTATAATTATGATTTTATCATTATTATTGTCATTATCATTGTTATTATCATCATAATTATCATCATTATTTTCAAAAATCAAGGAATTATCATGAAAATCATCATAATTAACTGAATTAATGTTAAAATCCTTATAATTACCATTAAAAAGCGATACGATTCTCTCAGGCGGCGTAATACGCTAGATTTTCCCATTTTTTCGACTTTTGGGATTTTATTACTTCTGGCCTTTATTTCATTATAAATGGACTGAATAATAATTATTATCATCATTATTATCATTACTGTCATTATTTTTATGATTATTATCAATAGTCATTATCATCATGATTATCATTATTATCATCATTATTGCAGTTATAACAATTATTATTCTAATTATTATTGCTATTTTTATCATTATTACTATTTATATAATGATAATAGCAGTAATGATAATTTTAGAAATAATAATGACAATAAAAATAATTATAATGACAATGATAATGATGTTATTATTTCTATTGCCATTATTAGTATGAAAATGATTGAAATAGTGTTAATTATAGCTATTATTGCAGTAATTATTAAAATTATCATTATAATTATGATTTCATAATTATTATTCTCATTATATTGCCATTATCATCATAATTATCATCATTTTTGTCAATAATAAAGGAATTATCAAGAAAATCATCATAATTACCTGAA
The DNA here is from genome assembly GCF_042767895.1 of Penaeus vannamei. Taxonomy (NCBI): domain Eukaryota; kingdom Metazoa; phylum Arthropoda; class Malacostraca; order Decapoda; family Penaeidae; genus Penaeus; species Penaeus vannamei. The sequence goes on from NC_091586.1 coordinate 14,210,286, forward strand.
TTAATGAGAAAATCCGCATAATTACCATAAAAAAGAGAATTTTTTTATTTGACCTTTCTCTCAAAAGGCATTATCATTATGATTATCATTACAGCCATTTTCATCATGATAATCATTATTATTATCATCATTATTGCAGTTATAATAATTATTATGCTAATTACTATTGCTATTTTTATGATAACGTTTTATATAATGATAATGGCAATAATGATAATTTTATAAAATAATAATGACAATAATAATAATGATATTGATATTACTATTTCTATTCCCATTATCAATTTTACATTAGTGTATTACACCCTTTTGAGAGAAACGTCAAAAAAAACTTTGTCTCTTTTTAATGGTTTTTATGAGGATTTTATCATTAATTCAGGTAATTATGATGATTTTCATGATAATTCCTTTATTATTGACAATAATAATGATAATTATGATGATATTGGCAATATAATGAGAATAATAATTATAAAGTCATAATTATAATGATAATTTTGATAATTACTGCAATAATAGCTATAATTAACTCTATTTCAATAATTTTCATGCTAATAATGGCAATAGCAATAGTAATATTATTATCATTGTCATTATAATTAGTATTATTGTCATTATTATTTCTAAAATTATCATTATTGCTATAATCATTATATAAATAGTAAAAATGATAAAAAATAGCAGTAATAATTTGAATAATAATTATTATAAATGCAATAATAATAATGATAATCATGATGATAATGACTATAATGATAAAAATCATGAAAATAATGACAGAAATGATAATGATGATAATTATTATTCAGTCCATTTATAATGAAATAAAGGCCAGAAGTAATGAAATCCCAAAAGTCGAAAACCGGCAAGATCTAGCGTATTACAGCCTTTTGAGAGAAGCGTCGGAAAAAAACTTTTTCGCTTTTTAATGGTAATTATGAGTATTTTAACATTAATTCAGGTAATTATGATGATTTTCATGATAATTCCTTTATTATTGACAATAATGATGATAATTATGGTGATAATGACAATGATAATGACAATAATAATGATAAAATCAAAATTATAATGATACTTTTGATGATTACTGCAATAATAGCAATAATTAAATCTATTCCAATAATTTTCATACTAATAATGGCAATAGAAATAATAATAACATCTTTATCATTGCCATTATAATAATTGTTATTGTCATTATTATTTCTAATATTATCATTATTGCTATTATCATTATGTCAATCGTTATAATGATAAAAATAGCAATAATAATAAGCGTAATAATTATTATAACTGCAATAATGATGATAATAATGATAATCATGATGATAATGACTATAATGATAATAATCATAAAAATAATGACAGTAACGATAATAATGATGATAATAATTATTATTCAGCCCATTCATAATGAAATAAAGGCCAGAAGTAATAAAATCCCAAAAGTCGAAAAAAACGGCAAAATCTAGCGTATTACAGCCTCTTGAGAGAAACGTCGAAAAAATACCGTTTTTCGCTTTTTAATGGTTATTATGAGGATTTTAACATTAATTTAGGTAATTAGGATGATTTTCATGATAATAATGGCAATAGATTAATAATAAGAATCTGGCGTATTAGAGCCTTTTGAAAGAAACGTCGAAAATCCCCCCTTTTCGCTTTTTTATGGTAATTATGAGGATTTTCATGATAATTTCTTTATTATTGACAATAAAGATAATTATGATGATAATGACAATGATAATGACAATAATGATAAAATCATAATTATAATGATCATTTTCATAATTATTGCATTATAATGATCATTTTCATAATTATTGCATTATAATGATCATTTTCATAATTATTGCATTATAATGATCATTTTCATAATTATTGCATTATAATGATCATTTTCATAATTATTGCATTATAATGATCATTTTCATAATTATTGCATTATAATGATCATTTTCATAATTATTGCATTATAATGATTATTATCTTCATTTTTAATGTCATTTTCGTCATTATAATGATCTATATAAAGATAATGACAATAAAGATATTTTTAGAAACAATAACAACAATAATAATGATTATAATAATAATAGCGATATTATAATTATTTCTATTCTATATTCGTTATTATTAATGTTATTATTATGAGAGTCATTAGAATATTTTTGGTTATTGCTAGTATTGTAATTATTACGCCAATTATCATTATAATTATCCTTTTATAATTAATATATAATTATTGTCATAATTATCTTTATTATCGTCATTATTATCGTTATTATTGTCATTATTGATGGGGTTATCATCATAATTAGCAGAATTATTGTTAAGATCATCATAATTATCATTGAAACTCGACTCATCTCCCAATAGGCTGTATTTCGCTTGATTTCGCAGTTTTTTTTCGACTTTTAGGATTTTTTACTTTTAGCCTTTTTTTCTCAATATAGATGGGCTTTATAATTATAATTATCATCATTATTGTCATTATTATCGTCATTATTATGATTATTGTCATTATCGCCAGAATTACCCTTAATATAATCATTATAAGAGCTATTATCTTAATTATTATTATCTTCCTCATTATAACTATTTCTATAATGATAATAACAATAATGATAATTTTAGAAATAATAACAACAACAGTAATAATTATAATATGAATAATAACGATATTATCATTATTTCTACTATTATTATTATTTTTAATTATCATTATCGTTAGTATTATTGTTATTATCATGAAAATCATTAGAGGATTGATGATTGCTATTATTGCATTAATTACGCAAATTATCATTATAATTATCATTTTATTAGAATTATCCTAATTAATGTCATAATTATCCTAATTAATGTCATAATTAACATTATTATCGTCATTATTAATGAAATTATCATAAAAATCATCATAATTAGCCGAATTATTGCAGAAATCATCAGAATCATCCCATAAACTCAAAAAGGATTTTTTTTCGGCCATATTCTCAAAAGGCTAGATTTCGCCGTTTTTCGACTTTGGGGATTTTTATACTCCCAGCCTTTTTTTTATTATTATTATGGATGGGCTTTATGATTATTATCATCATTATTATCATTATAAGCATTAGCATCATATTTATCATCATTATAGCAATTATCGCCATAATTACCTTTAATATAATCATTATACGAGCTATTATCTTAATTATTAATGTCATTTTCCTCATTATAACTATTTCTATAATGATAATAACAATATTGATAATTTTAGAAATAACAAATAAAGTAATAATTATAATAACAATAATAGCGATATTATGATTATTTCTACTATTATTATTATTTTTAATTATTATCATTATCGTTAGTATTATTGTTATTATCATGAAAACCATTAGAGGATTGTTGATTGCTATTATTGCATTTATTACGGAAATTATCATTAGAATTATCATTTTATTAGAATTATCCTAATTAATGTCATAATTATCATTATCGTCATTATTAATGGGATTATCATGAAAATCATCGTAATTAGCCGAATTTTTGCAGAAATCATCATAATCATCCCATAAACTCGAAAAGTTTTTTTTTCGAGCATATTCTCAAAAGGCTAGATTTCGCCGTTTCTTCGACTTTGGGGATTTTTATACTTTTAGCCTTTTTTCATTATGGATGGGCTTTATGATTATTATCATCATTATTATCCTTAATAGCATTAACATCATCATTATCATCATTATATCAATTATCGCCATAATTAGCCTTAAAATAATCATTATAAGACCTATTATCTTAATTATTAATGTCATTTTCCTCATAACTATTTCTATGATTATAATAAAAATAATGATAATTTTAGAAATAACAACAATAGTAATAATTATAATGATAATAACGATATTATGATTATTTCTACTATTATTATTTTTTTTTATTATTATCATTATCGTTAGTATTATTATTATTATCATGAGTACTGTTGATGATTGCATTGCTTACGCAAATTATATTTATAATTATCATTTTATTATAATTATCCTAATTAATGTCATTATTATCATTATTATCGTCAGGTGGTGGCAGTGGTGGTAATGGTGCTGGTGGTTCAGGTGGTGGTGGCAGTGGTAGTAATGGTGCTGGTGGTGGAGATGGTGGTGATGGTGGTGGAAGTGGTTGTGGTGGTGGTGGTGCAAGTGATGGTGGTGATGACGCTGGTGGTGGTGTTGGTGCTGGTGATTGATGTAATGGTGATGATGGTGGTGGTGGTGGAGGTGGTGATGGTGGTGGTGGGATTTTTGGTGGAGGTGGTGTTGGTGATGATAGTGGTAATAATGCTTTTGGTGGTGGTGCTGGTGGTGGCAGTGGTGGTAATGGTGCTGGTGGTTAAGGTGGTGGCGGTAGTTGTGGTAATGGTGCTGCTGGTGGTGGTGCTGGTGGTGGCAGTGGTGGTAATGGTGCTGGAGGTGGTGGAAGTGGTTGTGATGATGGTGCAGGTGGTGGTGATGGAGGTGGTGGTGGTAATGGTGCTTGTGGTGGAGGTGGTGGTGATAGTGCTCGTGGTTGAGGTGGTGGTAGAGGTGGTGGTGGTGGTAATGGTGCTGCTGGTGGCAGAGGTGATAATGGTGGTGGTGGTGGAGGTGGTGGTGATAGTGGTGGTAATGGTGCTGGTGGTGGAGGTGGTGGTGATGATTTTGGCGGTGGCAGTGGTGGTAATGGTGTCGTGGTGGAGGTAGTGGTGGCGGTGGTGGTGGTGGAGGTGGTTGTGGTGGTGGAGATACCGGTGTAGGTTGTGGTGGTGGTGATAGCGCTGGTGGTGGAGGTGGTGGTGATGGTGCTGGTGATGATAGAGGTGGTTGTGGTGGTGGAGATGCCGGTGCTGGTGGTGAAGTTGGTGGTGATGGTGCTAGTGGTGGAGGTGGTGGTGATAGTGCTGGTGGTGGAGGTGGTGGTGACGATGCTGGTGTTGGCAGTATTTTAATGGTGGTGAAGGTGGTGATGGCGGTGGTGGTGGAGGTGGTGCTGCTGGTGGTGGCAGTGGTGCTGGTGGTGGAGGTGGTGGTAATGGTGCTGGTGGTGGAGGTGGTGGTGGTGACGATGCTGGTGGTGACGGTGTTGGTGGTGGAGGTGGTGGTGATGGTGTTGGAGGGGGTGGCGCTAGTTGTGGTGGCGGTAATGGTGCTGGTGGTGGAGGTAGTGGTGCTGGTGCTGGTGGTGGCAGTGGTGGAAATGGTGCTGGTGGCGGAGGTAGTGGTGCTGGTGGTGGTGGTGGAAGTGGTGGTGCTGGTGCTGGTCGTGGTAGTGGTGGTAATGGTGGTGGTTGAAGTGGTTGTGATGGTGGTGGAGGTGGTGGTGCTGGTGGGGTAAGTGGTGGTGGTGGTAATGGCTATAATGATAATAATCATATAAATAATGACAGTAATAATAATACTGATAATAATCATCATTCAGTCCATTTATAATGAAATAAAGGCCAGAAGTAATAAAATCCCAAAAATCGAAAAACCTACAAAATCTAGCGTATTACAGGCTTTTCAAAGAAACATCGGAAAACCCCATTTTTCGCTCTTTAATGGTAATTATGAGGATTTTTACATTAATTCAGGTAATTATGATGATTTTCACGATAATTCCTTTATTATCGACAATAATGATAATTATGATGATAATGACAATGATAATGACAATAAAAATGATAAAATCATAATTATAATTATATTTTTTATCATTACTGCAATAATAGCAATAATTAACTCTATTCCATTAATTTCCATACTAATAATGGATATAGAAATAACATCATTATAATTGTCATTATAATTATTATAATTGTCATTATAATTATTATAATTTTCATTATTATTTTTAAAATTATCATTATTGCTATTATCATTATATAAATCGTTATAATGATGAAAATAGCAATAATAATAATTAGCATAACAATTATTATAACTGCAATAATGATGATAATAATCAGGAAAATCATGATGATAATGACTATAATGATAATAATAAAAGAATAATGAAAGTAATGATAATGATGATTATAATTATTATTCAGTCCGTTTATAATGAAATAAAGGCCAGAAGTAATAAAATCCCAAAAGTCGAAAAAATGGCAAAATCTAGAGTATTACAGCCATTTGAGAAAAAAAGTCGAAAAGCCCCTTTTTCGTTTTCTAATGGTAATTATGAGGATTTTAACATTAATTCAGGTAATTATGATGATTTTCATGATAATTCCTTTATTGACAATAATGATAAATATGATGATAATGACAATGATAATGACAATAATAATGATAAAATCATATTTATAATGAAAATTTTGATAATTACTGCAATAATAGCAATGATTAACTCTATTCCAATCATTTTCATACTAATAATGGCAATAGAAATAATAACATTATCATTGTCATTATAATTATTATTGTCATTATCATTTCTAAAATTATAATTATTGCTATTATCATTATAAATAGTTATAATGATAAAAATAGCAATAATAATTACCATAATAATTATTATAACTGTAATAATGATGATAATAATCATGATAATCATGATGATAATGACTATAATGATAATCATAAATATAATGACAGTAATGATAATAATGAAGATAATAATTTTTATTCAGTCCATTTATAATGAAATAAAGGCTAGAAGTAATAAAATCCCGAAAGGCGAAAAAAAACTGCAAAATCTAGCGTATTACAGCCTTTTGAGAGAAACGTCGAAAATACCTTTTTTCGCTTTTTAATGGTAATTAGGTGTATTTTAACATTAATTCAGGTAATTATGATGATTTTCATGATAATTCCTTTATTACTGACAATAATGATGATAATTATGATGATAATGACAATGATAATGACAATAATAATGATAAAATCATAATCATAATGATAATTTTGATAATTTTTTGCAATAATAGCAATAATTAATTCTATTCCAATAATTTTCATACTGATAATGGCAATAGAAATAATAATATCATCATTGTCATTATAATTATTTTTATTGTCATTATTATTTCTAAAATTATCATTATTGCTAATATCATTAAATAAATCGTAATAATGATAAAAATAGCAATAATAATTATCATAATAATTATCATAAATGCAATGATGATAATAATAACGATAATCATGATGATAATGACTATAATAATAATCATTAAAATAATGAATGTATTGATAATAATGATGATAATAATTATTATTCAGTCAATTCATAATGAAACAAAAGCCAGAAGTATTAAAATCCCAAAAGGCGAAAAAAAGGCAAAATCTAGCGTAGTACAGCCGTTTCAGAGAAACGTCGAAAAAAAACTTTTTCGCCTTTTAATGGTAAGTATGAGGATCTTAACATTAATTCAGGTAATTATGATGATTTTCATGATAATTCCTTTACTATTGACAATAATGATGATAATTACGATGATAATGACCATGATAATGATAATAATAATGATAAAATCATAATTATAATGATAATTTTGATAATTACTGCAATAATACCAAAATTAACTCTATCCCAATAATTCTCATACTAATAATGGCAATGAAAATAATATTGACATCATTATCATTGTCACCCTAATTACTATTATTGTCATTATTATTTGTAAAATTATCATTATTCCTATTATCATTATATAAATAGTTATGATGATAAAAATAGCAATAATAATTAGCATAATAATAATTATAACTGCAATAATGATGATAATAATATCTTTAATAATAATAATAAAAATAATGACAGTAATGATAATGATGATAATAATTATTATTCAGTCCATTTATAATGAAATAAAGGCTTGAAGTAAGAAAATCCCAAACGTCGAAAAAAACTTTTTCGCTTTTTAATGGTAATTATGAAGATTTTAACATTAATTCAGGTAATTATGATGATTTTCATGATAATTCCTTTAGTATTGAGAATAATGATGATCATTATGATGATAATGACAAAAAATGATATAATCATAATTATAATGATAATTTTGAGAATTACTGCAATAATAGCAGTAATTAACTCTATTCCAATAATTTTCATACTAATTATGGTAATAGAAATAAAAATAACATCATTATCATTGTCATTATAATTATTATTATTGTCATTATTATTTCTAAAATTATCATTATTGTTATTATCATTATATAAATAGTTATAATAATAAGAAATGGCAATAATAATTAGCATAACAATTATTATAACTGCAATAATGATGATAATAATAATGATAATCATGAAGATAATTTATGATTATAATGATAATAATCATAAAAATAATGATAGTAATGATAATGATGATGATAATTATTATTCAGTCCATTTATAATGAAATAAACACCAGAAGTAATAAAATTCCATAAGTCGAAAAACCGGCAAAATCTAGCGTATTACAGCCGTTTCAGAGAAATGTCGATAAAACCCTTTTTCGCTTTTTAATGGTAATTATGAGGATTTTAACCTTCATTCAGGTAATTAGTATGATTTTCATGATAATTCCTTTATTATTGACAATAATGATGATAATTATGATGATAATGACAATGATAATAACAATAGTAATAATAAAATCATAATTTTAATTATAATTTTTATCATTACTGCAATAATAGCAATAATTAACTCTATTCCAATAATTTTCATACTAATAATGGCAATAGAAATAATAACGTCATTATCATTGTCATTATAATTACTATTATTGTCATTTATATTTCTAAAATTATCATTTTTGCTATTATCATTATATAAATCGTTATAATGATAAAAATAGCAATAATAATTAGCATAATTATTATTATAACTGCAATAATGATGATAATAATAATCATAATCATGATGATAATGTGTATAATGATAATAATCATAAAAATAATGACAGTAATGATAATAACGATGATAATTATTATTCTGTCCATTTATAATGAAATAAAGGCGAGAGGTAATAAAATCCCATAAGTCGATAAAACGGCAAAATCTATCGTATTACAGCCTTTTGAGAGAAACGTCGAAAAAGAAACCTTTTTCGCTGTTTAATGGTAATTATGAGGATTTTAACATTAATTCAGGTAATTATGATGATTTTCATGATAATTATGATGATAATGACAATGATAATGCCAATAATAATGATAACATAATAATAATAATTTTGATAATTACTGCAATAATATCAATAATTAACTTATAATAATAATCATGATAATCATGATGATAGTGACTATAATGATAATCATAAAAATAATGACAGTAATGATAATAATGATGATAATAATTATTATTCAGTCCATTTATAGTGTAATAAAGGCCAGAAGTAATGCAGCCTTGTAAGAGAAACGTCGAAAAAAAAACTTTTTCGCTTTTTAATAGTAATTATGAGGATTTTAACATTAATTCAGGTAATTATGATTATTTTCATGATAATTCCTTTATTATTGACAATAAAGATGATAATGACAATGATAATGACAATAATAATGATATAATTATAATGATAATGTTGATAATTACTGCAATAATAGCAATAATTAACTCTATTCCAATATTTTTCATACTAATAATGGCAATAGAAATAATAATAACATCATTATCATTATCATTATAATTATTATCATTGTCATTATTATATATAAAATTATCATTATTGCTATTATCATTATATAAATCGTTATAATGATAGAAATAGCAATAATAATTAGCATGATAATTATTATAACTGCAATAGAGATAATAATCATGATAATTATGATGATAATAAGTATAATGATAATAATCATAAAAATAAACACAGTAATGATAATAATGATGATAGTAACTATTATTCAGTCCATTTATAATGAAATAAAGGTCAGAAGTAAGAAAATCCCAAAAGTCGAAAAACGGCAAAATCTAGCGTATTACAGACTATTCCGAGAAACATCGAAAAAAAAAACTTTTTCGCTTTTTAATGGTAATTATGAGGATTTTAACATTAATTCAGGTAATTAGGAAGATTTTTATGATAATTCCATTATTATTGACAATATTGATGATAATTATGGTGATAATGACAATGAAAATGACAATAATTTTGATAAAATCATATTCATAATGATAATTTTCATAATTACTGCAATATTAGCAATAATTTACTCTATTCCAATAATTTTCATACTAACAATGGCAATAGAAGTAATAATAATATCATTAATATTGTCACTGTAATTATTATTATTGTCATTATTATTTCTAAAATTATCATTATTGCTATTATCATTATATAAATCGTTATACTAATAAAAATAGCAATAATAATTAACATAATAATTATTATAACTGAAATAATGACGATAATATCATGATAATCATGATGATAATGACTATAATGGTAATAATAATCAAAATAAGGACAGTAATGATAATAATGATGATAATAATTATTATTCAGTCCTTTTATAAAGGTAATTATGAGGATTTTAACATTAATTCAGGTAATTATAATGATTTTCATGATAATTCCTTTATTATTGACAATAATGATGATAATTATGATGATAATGACAATGATAATGAGAATAATAATGATAAAATCATAATTATAATGATAATTTTGAGAAATACTGCAATAATAGCAATAATTAACTCTATTCCAATAATTTTCATACTAATAATGGCAATAGAAATAATAACATCATTATCATTGTCATTATAATTATTATTATTGTCATTGTTATTTCTAGAATTATCATTATTGCTATTATCATTATATAAAGCGTTATAATGATAAAAATAGCAATAATAATTAGCATAATAATTATTATAACCGCAATAATGATGATAATCATGATAATCATGATGATAATGACTATAATGATAATCATAAAATGACAGTAATGATAATAATGATGATTCAGTCCTTTTATAATGAAATAAAGACCAGAAGTAATAAGATCCCAAAAGTCGAAAAAACGGCAAAATCTATCGTATTGCTTCGCTTTTTAATGGTAATTATGAGAATTTTATAATTAATTCAGGTAATTAGGATGATTTTCATGATAATTCCTTTATTATTGATAATAATGAGGATAATTATGATTATAATGACAATGATAATGACAATAGTAATGAGAAAATCATAATTATAATGATAGTTTTGAGAATTACTGCAATAATAGCAATAATTAAATGCATTCCAATAATTTTCATACTAATAATGGAAATAGAAATAATAACATCATTATCATTGTCATTATAATTATTATTATTGTCATTATTATTTCTAAAATTATCATTATTGCTATTATCATTATGTAAATAGTTATAATGATTAGCATAATAATTATTATAATAATAATCATGATGATTGTGACTATAATGATAATCATAAGAATAATGACAGTAATGATAATAATGATGATAATAATTATTATTCAGTCCATTTAAAATGAAATAAGGGCCAAAAGTAATAAAATCCCAAAAGTCGAAAAAACGGCAATATCTAGCGTGTTACAGCCTTGT
>NC_091586.1:14234308-14236808 GCF_042767895.1 Penaeus vannamei
AATGTTTTGGTTTATTGTTACGTTCTGATTTTGGTTTTGTATTCCCCTGTGTTCAGTGACTCCCCCCCCCCCCCGTGTTCAGTGATAACCGCGTTTTGTGGTCCCCTGTGTTCAGTGATAACCGCGTTTTGTGGCCCCCTGTGTTCAGTAATAACCGTGTTTTGTGGTCCCCAGTATTCAGTGACTCCCCACCCCCGTGTTAAGTGTTTTGTGTGTTCTAGCTGTGATCTAGACCATGCCTGGAAAACCCGAAAGAGTAACCCGCAGTAAACACGCAGGGACGTTGAGCCAGCCCAGTTCCCGTGCTCCCTCACCCGTGGCCAGTACTTCGGCTGATCAGCTGGTCATTGTCCCCTATTCAAACCCCGAAGTAAGACAAGCAGTACGAGCAATGGAAGGCGAGATGACCCTCTTCTCGGAGATCCTTGAGAAAATTGAAGAGTTATCTGCAGTCATGCAAGGGATCAAGGCACAGACACAAGAGTTCGGTGAGCGACTGGCCCGGCAAGAAGAAGCGACACATCAACAAGGGGTGGAAATTGCATCAACTACCCACTCTACCCCTCGGAGAGCTCCACCTACTCCTACCCCCTGAGCAAGCGCAAGACAGCAGCAGAGATGAACAGATCGCAACGCTACGGCGACTGTTACAGGAAAGGGAAAATGAATTAGAAGAGGAAAGACAGAAAAGGCGACCAAGAGATGCTATCCAGATGTATGGCCGCAATGATGCAACCCATGATCCCCCTCGGCCCCTTCCCTGTAGCCGACCATCTACACCAGAACCTCCAGTCCAGCCTGCACATTACCCCAATAATCTAAATATGCCTGAATTCAGCCACCCGCCTTCATATGGGAGACTTATACATATGAGTGGAGTGCACAGTGTCTACAGGCTCCACTGTGCCAAAGCGAGTCCCATTGTGGAGGATGAGTGGCCGAGACGAGGGATTCACGGCCCACATGTGACAGTGGCGTTCTTTGATTGTGGTGACAGAGTGCGGAATCGTCAGGGCCTTTGACACTCCTGGAGTTAAAAGGACGTCCCCATCTGTTGGACCTGTACGTGCGACACAGCCACTCAGGAAACAGCCTGAGTGAGGTGGGATCTCCACTCGCTGGACAAGGTGCACTGCAGCGGCATCTTGAGGGTTCTGGATCTGGCCCATGGCATCATCACTGGTTCTGGCAACCTTCCGTATTGTTGGCGGAGTGACTGGACAGATTCCGAGTGTTTTGTGATCAGTGTAGACTACTGAAAACTCTCTTCCTTCAAGGGTGAGTACTGCGTTGCTTGTACTTGTGCTGTGGGACAGGGTGAAGCTAAGTCTCCGAAGAAGATCCATGCCAATAAGAATGTCACCTGGGAAGTTAGTGTCGACTTCAGCAGCTTGATGAGGTATAGAGATGTTATCATCCAGGTTGAAGACGAGAGTCCATTCTGAGGTAACAGGAAGTGGCTGGCCCGTCACCCCTCTGAGGATCTTTGAAGAGCTGCTTCGAAATTTCCGGCATGCATCAGTTAGGATGGCAGCTGAAGACCTGATAAGGGTGGCCTCGGAACCCGTGTCAATGAAGCAGATTGTTGTCCTGCCATTAACATTGAGTTCCACGAGAGGTCGTCCCGTGGGACCTGCTGCGTTCACCACACTGATCGCTGGTTCGTGGAGTTCCATCTGCGTACTGGTGGTAGTAACGGCTCCCTGCTGTGAGACTGCCAGAGGGGCTGGGAGCTCTGCCATCCTGGCCGGTCGGAAAGGGACACTCCCTGGCAAGATGACCGGTCCTCTGGCAACGAAAGCAGGTTAGGCTTCTTGGTGGTGGTCTAATGCTTGATGCAGTGGTACGGCATTCAAGTGTTGTGGTATGAGCTGCGATGATACTCGCACCACCGGGAAGGAGCAGGATGTGGAGACACAACTTCATCTTGTTCGGCAGCCACAGTGTATGCATAAGTGTCTCGGGTTCGAGGTGGACGAGGTGGGTAATTGTGCCAACCCACACTGTCATCTCCAGGGAAGTCATTTGGAGACTGGTGATGGCTGGTAGACTCCCTGTGCTGTATGCTGTTCCGGGAATTCCAAATCCTTTGGGCGGTCTCAGCAAGCTGTGATGTCGGGCAATCCTCCTTCAGGGCAAGGAAATCTCTTAGCCAGGGCGGGATACCAGTCAGTAACACATGTCTAATAAGTTCTGAGGGATCACCTATAGCTTCTTTATGGTCTCGGTAACCCTGGTAGACAGACCCCTCGAGTTGCTGGTAAAAATCAAAGGGAGCCTGTCCTGCGGCCATCCGGTTCTCATACAGGACTTTGTAAAAGTCTGCCGCAGTGTAGGTTCCTCGGAACTTGGAGCGTAGTGCTGCCTTAAATGTGTCCCAGTCACGTATGAAATCAAATAGTGGTGAATTGATGATGAGATCATCAGGGCCGCGGCAACTTGCTCGTGCTGCTTGAATAAAAGATTCGCTCGTTGGAGGTTTCACAAGAGAGAGAGAGAA
>NC_091586.1:14244308-14254308 GCF_042767895.1 Penaeus vannamei
TAATAACAAGAATAATAACGAATATGATAAAAGAAATAACAATAGAAATAATTATAATATCGCTATTATTGTTATTATAATCATTATTATTGCTGTTATTATTTCTAAAATTATCTTTATTGTCATTATCATTATATTGTCATTATTATTTCTAAAATTATCATTATTGCTATTATCATTATATAAATAGTTATAATGATAAAAATAGCAATAATAATTAGCATAGTAATTATTATAACTGCAATAATGATGATAATAATAATGATAATCATGATGACCTAACCTAACCTAACCTCAACAAATTCCAGCTAATGTAACCTATTCTCGATTAAACTGATTTAATATAAACGTCATGTGAGAAAACGAAATTTGGAGTCTCTTGGTCAAATTTGAGTCTAACCTAACCTAACTTAACCTCACCAAATTCCAGCTAATATAACCTATTCTCGATTGAACTGATTTAATATAAACGTCATGTGAGAAAACGAAATTTGGAGTCTCCTGGTCAAATTTGACCCTAACCTAACCTAACCTAACCTAACCTAATCTCACCAAATTCCAGCTAATGTAACCTAAACACCATTAAACTGATTTAATATAAACCTCATGTGAGAAAACGAAATTTGGAGCCTCCTGGTCAAATTTGAGCCTAACCTGAACTAACCTAACATCACCAAATTCCAGCTAATGTAACCTATCCTCGATTTAACTGATTTAATATAAACGTCACGTGAGAAAACGAAATTTGGAGTCCTGGTCAGATTTGAGCCTAACCTAATCTAACTTAACCTAACCTCACCAAATTCCAGCTAATTTAACCTATCCTCGATTAAACTGATTTAATATAAACGTCATGTGAGAAAACGAAACTTGGAGTCTCCTGGTCAAATTTGAGCCTAACCTGACCTAACCTAACCTAACCTCACCAAATTCCAGCTAATGTAACCTATCCTCCATCATACGGATTTAATATAAACGTCATGTGAGAAAACGAAATTTGGAGTCTCCTGGTCAAATTTGAGCCTAACCTAACCTAACCTCACCAAATTCAAGCTAATGTAACCTATCCTCGATTAAACTGATTTAATATAAACGTCATGTGAGAAAACTAAATTTGGAGTCTCATGGTCCAATTTGAGCCTAACCTAACCTAACCTAACCTCACCAAATTCCAGCTAATGTAAATTATCCTCGATTAAACTGATTGAATATAAACGCCATGTGAGAAAACGAAATTTGGAGTCTCCTGGTCAAATTTGAGCCTAACCTAACCTAACCTAACCTCACCAAATTCCAGCTAATGTAACTTATCCTCGATCAAACTGGTTTAATAAAAACGTCATGTGAGAAAACGAAATTTGGAGTCTCCTGGTCAAATTTGAGCCTAACCTAACCTAACCTAACCTCACCAAATTCCAGCTAATGTAGCCTATCCTCGATTAAACTGATTTAATATAAACGTCATGTGAGAAAACGAAATTTGGAGTCTCCTGGTCAAATTTCAGCCAAACCTAACCTAACCTCACCAAATTCCAGCTAATGTAACCTATCCTCGATTAAACTGATTTAATATAAACGTCATGTGAGAAAACGAAATTTGGAGTCTCCTGGTCAAATTTGAGCCTAACCTAACCTAACCTAACCTAACCTAACCTCACCAAATTCCAGCTAATGTAACCTATCCTCGATTAAACTGATTTAATATAAATGTCATGTGAGAAAACGAAATCATAATATCGCTATTATTGTTATTATAATTATTACTGTTGTTGTTATTTCAAAAATTATCATTATTGTCATTATCATTATAGAAATAATTATAATGAGGAAAAATGACATTAATGATTAAGATAATAGCTCTTATAATTATTAAGGGTAATTAAGGCGATAATTACTATAATGATGATAATGATGATGTTAATGCTATTAATGATAATAATCATGAAGCCCATCAATAATGAAAAAAAGGCTAAAGGTATAAAAATCCCCAAGTTCGAAAAAGCCTTTTGAGAATATGGTCGAACCCCTCCCCCTTTTCAAGTTTATGGGATGACTATGATGATTTCTGCAATAATTCGGCTAATTATGATAATTTTCATGATAATCCCATTAATAATGAGGATAATAATAATTATGACATGAATTAGGATGATTATGACATTAATTAGGATAATTATGACATTAATTAGGATAATTATTACATTGATTAGGATAATTATGACATTAAGTAGGATTATTATGACATTAATTAGGATAATTATAATCAATTGATAATTATAATTATAATTTGCTTAATTAATACAATAATAGCAATCATCAACAACCCTCTAATGATTTTCATGATAACAATAATATTAACGATAATGATAATAATTAAAAAAAAATAATAGTAGAAATAATCATAATATCGCTATTATTATTAATATAATTATTACTGTTGTTATTATCATATCTAATATTATCGTTATTGTTATTATCATTATAGAAATAGTTAGAATGAGGAAAATGACAATAATTAAGATAATAGCTCTTATAATGATTATATTAAGGGTAATTATGGCGATAATTACTATAATAATGATAATGATAATGTTAATGCTACTAATGATAATAATCATCAAACCCATCCATAATGAAAAAAGGTTGGGAGTATATAAATCCCCAAAGTCGAAAAAACGGTTAAATCAAGCGATATATAGCCTTCTGAGAATATGGTCGAGTTTATGGGATGATTATGCTGATTTCTGCAATAATTCTGCTAATTGTGATGATTTTCATGATAATCCCATTAATAATGAGAATAATGATAATTATGACATTAATTAGGATAATTATAATAAAATGATAATTATAATGATAATTTGCGTAATTAATGCATTTTCATGATAATAACAATAATACTAAAGGTAATGATAATTAGAAATAATAATAATAGTAGAAATAATCATAACATCGCTATTACTGTTATTATAATTATTACTGTTGTTCTTATTATTTCCAAAATTATCATTATTATCATTATCATTATAGAAATAGTTATAATGAGGAAAATGACATTAATAATTAAGATAATAGCTCTTATAATGATTATATTAAGGGTAATTATGGCGATAATTACTATAATGATGATAATGATATTAATGCTATTAATGATAATAATGATTATGGTAATAATAATAAAGCCCATCCATAATGAAAAAAAGGCTAAAAGTATAAAAATACCCAAAGTCGAGAAAACGGCGAAATCAAGTGATATATAGCCTTTTGAGAATATGGTCGAAAAAACCCTTTTTCGAGTTTATGGGATGATTATGATGATTTCTGCAATAATTCGGCTAATTATGATGATTTTCATGAAAATCCCATTAATAATGACGATAATAATGATAATTATGACATTAATTAGGATAATTATGACATTGATCAGGATAATTATAATAAAATGATAATTATAATGATAATTTGCGTGATTAATGCAATAATAGCAATCATCAACAATCCTCTAATGATTTTCATGATAATAACAATAATACTAACGATAATGATAATAACTGAAAATAATAATAATTGTAGAAATAATCATAATACCGCTATTATTGTTATTATAATTATTAATGTATTCGTTATTATTTCTAAAATTATCAATATTGTTATTATCATTATAGAAATAGTTAGATGATGTTAATGCTATCAATGATAATAATAATGATAATAATAATCATAAAGCCCATCCATAATGAAAAAAGGCTAAAAGTATAAAAATACCCAAAGTCGAAAAAACGGCTAAATCTAGCGATATATAGCCGTTTGAGAATATGGTCGAAAAAAAAACCTTTTCGAATTTATGGGATAAGTATGATGATTTCTGCAATAATTCGGCTAATTATGATGATTTTCATGGTAATCCCATTAACAATGACGATAATAAAGATAATTATAGCATTAATCAGGAAAATTATAACATTAATTAGGATAATTATAATAAAATGATAATTATAATGATAATTTGCGTAATTAATGCAATAATAGCAATCATCAACAATCCTCTAGTAATTTTCATGATAATAACAATAATACTAACGATAATGCTAATAATTAAAAATAATAATGATAGTAGAAATAATCATAATATCAATATTAGTGTTATCATAATTATTACTGTTGATGTTATTATTTCTAAAATAATCATTATTGTTATTATCATTATAGAAATAGTTATAATGAGGAAAATGACATTAATAATAAAGATAATAGCTCTTATATGATTATATTAAGGGTAATTATGGCGATAATTACTATAATGATGATAATGATAATGCTAATGCTATTAATGATAATCACAAAGCCCATCCATAATGAAAAAAAAGGCTAAAGGTATAAAAATCCTCAAAGTCGAAAAAACGGCAAAATCTGGCCTTTTGAGAATATGGTCGAAAACCCCCGCTTTTCGAGTTTATAGGATGATTTTGATGATTTCTGCAATAATTCGGCTAATTATGATGATTTTCATGATAATCCTATTAATAGTGACGATAATATTGATAATAATGACGTTAATTAGGATAATTATGACATTAATTAAGATGATTATAATAAAATGATAATTATAATAACTTGCGTAATTAATGCAATAATAGCAATCATCAACAATACTCTAATAATTTTCATGATAATAACAATAATCCTAACGATAATGATAATAATTAAAAATAATAATAATAGTTAAAATAATCTTAATAGCGCTATTATTGTTATTGTAATTACTACTGTTCTTTTTATTATTTCTAAAATTATCAATATAATATTATCATTATAGAAATAGTTATAATGAGGAAAATGACATTAATAATTAAGAAATAGCTCTTATAATGATTATATTAAGTGAAATTATGGCGATAATTACTATAATGATGATAATGATGATATTAATGCTAATAATGATAATAATGATGATAATAATCATAAAGCCCATCCATAATGAAAAAAGGCAAAAAGTATAGAAATCCTCAAAGTCGAAAAAACGGCAAAATCTGGCGATACATAGCCTTTTGAGAATATGGTCGAAAACCCCCCCTTTTCGAGTTTATGGGATGATTATGATTTCTGCAATAATTCGGCTAATAAAGATTTTCATGTTAATGCCATTAATAAGGACGATAATAATGATAAATATGACATTAATTAGGATAATTCTTATAAAATGATAATTGTAATGATAATTTGCGTAATTAATGCAATAATAGCAATCATCAACAATCCTCTAAGGATTTTCATGATAACAATAATACTAACGATAATGATAATAATTAAAAATAATAACAATAGTAGAAATAATCATAATATCGCTATTATAGTTATTATAATTATTACTTTATTTGTTATTATTTAATCATTGTTATTATCATTATAGAAATAGTTATAATGAGGAAAATGACATTAATAATTAAGATAATAGCTCTTATAATGATTATATTAAGGGTTATCATGGCGATGATTACTATAATGATTATAATGATTATGTTAATGCTATTAATGATAATAATTATGATAATCATGATGATAATGAGCATAATAATAATAAAAATAATGACAGTAATGATATTAAGGATGATAATGAGTATAATGATAATGATTATAAAAATAATGACAGTAATGATAATAATGATAATAATTATTATTCAGTCCATTCATAACGAAATAAAGGCCAGAAGTAATAAAATCCCAAAAGGCGATAAAACGGCAAAATCTAGCGTATTACAGCATTTTGAGAGAAACGTCGTAAAAAACTTTTTCGCTTTTAATGGTAATTATGAGGATTTTAACATTAATTCAGGTAATTATGATGATTTTCATGATAATTCCTTTATTATTGACAATAATGATGATAATTATGATAATGACAATGCTAATGACAATAATAATGATAAAATCATAATTATATTGATAATTGTGATAATTATTGCAATAATAGCAATAATTAACTCTATTCCAATAATTTTCATACTAATAATGGCAATAGAAATAATAATAACATCATTATCATTGTCATTATAATTATTATTGTCATTATTATTTCTAAAAATATCATTATTGCTATTTTCATTATATATATAGTTATAATAATAAAAATAGCAATAATAAATAGCATAATTTTTGTAACTGCAATAATGATGCAATAATCATGATAATCATGATCATAATGATTATAAACATAATAATCATAAAAATAATGACAGTAATGATAATAATGATAATTATTATTCAGTCCATTTATAATTAAATAAAGGCCAGAAGTAATAAAATCCCAAAATCCGAGAAAACGAAAAAATCTATCGTATTACAGCCTTTTGAGAGAAACGTCGAAAAAACCACTTTTTTGCTTTTTAATGGTAATTATGATTATTTTAACATTAATTCAAGTAATTATTAATAATAAGTAATAATTCCTTTATTATTGACAATAATGATGATAATTATGATGATAATGACAATGGTTATGACAATAATAATGATAAAATCATAATTATAATGATAATTTTGATAATTACTGCAATAATAGCAATAATAAACTCTATTCCAATAATTTTCATACAAATAATGGCAATATCAATAATAATAACATAATCATTGTCATTATAATCATCATTATTGTCATTATTATTTCTAAAATTATCATTATAACAATTATCATTATATATTTGTCGTTATAATGATGAAAATAGCAATAATAATTAGCATAATAATTATTATAACTGTAATAATGATGATAATAATCATGATAATCTTGATGACAATGACTATAATGATAATAATCATAAAAATAATGGCAGATATGATGATAATGATATTAATTATTTATCAGTCCATTTATAATTAAATAAAGGCCAGAAGTAATAAGATCCCAAAAGACGAAAAAACAGCAAAATCTAGCGTATTACAGCCTTTCGAGGGAGACGTTGAAAAAAAAACCTTTTCGCTTTTTAAAGATAATTATGAGGATTTTAACATTAATTCAGGTTATTATGATGATTTTCATGATAATTCCTTTATTATTGACAATAATGATGATAATTATGATGATAATGACAATGATAATGACAATAATAATGATAAAATAATAATAATTATTATAATTTTGATAATTACTGCAATAATAGCAATAATTAACTCTATTCCAATAATTTTCATCCTAATAATGGCAATAGAAATAATAATAACATCATTATCATTGTCATTATAATTATTAGTATTGTCATTATTTCTAAAATTATCATTATTGCTATTATCATTATATAAATAGTTATAATGAGAAAAATAGCAATAATAATTAACATAATAATTATTATAACTGCAATAATGATTATAATAATAATGATAATCATGATGATAGTGACTATAATGATAATAATCATAAAAATAATGACAATAATGATAATAATGATGATAATGAGTATAATGATAGTAATAAAAATAATGACAGGAATGATAATTATGATGACAATAATTATTATTCAGTCCAATTATAATGAAATAAAGTAATAAAATACCAAAAGTCGAAAAAAAACAGCGAAATTTAGCGTATTACAGCCTTTTGAGAGAAACATCGCAAAAAAAACTTTTTCGCTTTTTAATGGTAATTATGAGGATTTTAACATTAATTTCGGTTATTATGATGATTTTCATGATAATTCCTTTATTATTGACAATGATGATAATTATGATAATGACAACGATAATGACAATAATAATGATAAAATCATAATCATAATGATAATTTTCATAATTCCTGGAATAATAGCAATAATTAACTCTATTCCAATAATTTTCATACTAATAATGGCAATAGAAATAATTATAACATCATTATTATTGTCATTATAATTATTATTATTGTCATTATTATTTCCAAAATTATCATTATTGCTATCATTATTATATAAATAGTTATAATGATATAAATAGCAATAATAATTAGCATAAATTTTTATAACTGCAATAATGATGATAATAATCATGAAAATCATGATGATAATGACTATAATGATAATACACATAAAAATAATGACAGTAATGATAATAATGATGATAATAATTATTATTCAGTCCATTTATAATGAAATAAAGGCCAGAAGTAATAAAATAAAGAAATAATAAACTTCCAAAGGTCGAAAAACGGCAAAATCTAGCGTATTACAGATTTTTGTATTACAGATTATATAATTATAATGATAATTTTAATAATTAATGCAATAATAGCAATAATTAACTCTATACGAATAATTTTCATACTAATGATGGCAATAGAAATATTAATAACATCATTATCATTGTCATTATAATTATTATTATTATCATTATTATTTTCAAAATTATCACTATTGCTTTTATCATTATATAGATAGCTATAATGATAAAAATAGCATTAATAATTAGCATAATAATTATTATAACTGCAATAATAATGATAATAAACATGATAATCATGATGAAAATAATCATAATAATCATTATGATAATGACTGTAATGATAATAATCATAAAAGTAATGACAGTAATGATAATAATGATAATAATTATAATTCAGTCCATTTATAACGAAATAAAGGCCAAAAGAAATCAATCCCTAAAGTCGAAAAACGGTATTACAGCCTTTTCAGAGAAACGTCGAAAAAAAACTTTTTCGCTTTCGAATGGTAATTATGAGGATTTTAACATTAATTCAGGTAATTGTGAGGATTTTCATGATAATTCCTTAATTATTGACACTAATGATAATTATGATGAAAATGATAATGACAATAATAATGATAAAATCATAATTATAAAGATAATTTGGAAAATTACTGCAATAATAGAAATAATTTATTCTAATAATTTTCATACTAATAATGGCAATAGAAATAATAGCATCATTATCATTATCATTATAATTATTGTTATTGTCATTAATATATTAAAAATTATCATTATTGCTATTCTCATTATGTAAATAGTTTTAATGATAAAAATAGCAATGATAATTAGCGTAATAATTATCATAACCGCAATAATAATAATAATAATAATAATAATGATAATCATGATGATAGTGACTATAATGATAATAGTCATAAAAATAATGACAGTAATGATAATAATGATAATTATTATTCAGTCCATTTATAATGAAATAAAGACTAGAAGTAATAAAATCCCAGAAGTCGAAAAAGCGGCATAATCTTGCATAGTGCAGCCTTTTGAGAGAAACGTCGAAAATCCCCCTTTTCATACTAATAATGGCAATAGAAATACTAATATCATTATCTTTGTCATTAAAATTATTATTATTGTCATTATTATTTCCAAAATTATCATTATTGCTATTAACAGTATATATATAGTTATAATGATATAAATAGCAATAATAATTAGCATAATTTTTATAACTGCAATAATGATGATAATAATAATGAGAATCATGATGATATTGACTATAATGATAATAAATATAAAAATAATGACAGTAATGATAATAATGATAATAATTATTATTCAGTCCATTTATAATGAAATAAAGACCAGAAGTAATAAAATAAAGTAGTAATAAACTTCCAAAGGTCGAGAAACGGCAAAATCTAGTGTATTACAGATTTTTGAGAGAAACGTCGAAAAAAAACAATATTTCGCTTTCTCATGGTAATTATGAGGATTTTAACATTAATTCAGGTAATTAGGATGATTTTCATGATAATTCCTTTATTATTGACAATAATGATGATAATTATGATGATAATGACAATGATAATGACAATAATAATGATAAAATCATAATTATAATGATAATTTTGATAATTACTGCAATAATAGCAATAATTAACTCATTATCATGAACATCATTATCATTGTCATTATAATTATTATTATTGTCATTATTATTTTCAAAATTATCACTATTGCTTTTATCATTATACAGATAGCTATAATGATAAAAATAGCATCAATAATTAGCATAATAATTATT
>NC_091586.1:14281808-14289308 GCF_042767895.1 Penaeus vannamei
TAATAGCAATCATCAACAATCCTCTCATGATTTTCATGATAATAACAATAATACTAACGATAATGATAATAATTGAAAATAATAATAGTAGTAGAAATAATCATAATAACGCTATTATTGTTATTATAATTATTACTGTTGTTATTATATCTAAAATTATTATTATTGTTATTATCAATATAGAAATAGTTATAATGAGGAAAATGACATTAATAATAAGGATAATAGCTCTTATAATCATTATATCAAAGGTAATTATGGCGATAATTACTATAACGATGATAATGATGATGTTAATGCTAGTAATAATAATAATGATGATGATAATAATCATAAAGCCCTTCCATAATGAAAAAAGGCTAAAAGTATAAAAATCCCCAAAGCCTTTTGAGAATATGGTCGAAAAAAAAACTTTTCGAATTTATGGGATTAGTATGATGATTTCTGCAATAATTCGGCTAATTATGATGATTTTCACGGTAATCCCATTAACAATGACGATAATAATGATAACTATGGCATTAATCAGGAAAATTATAACATTAATTAGGATGATTATGATAAAATTATAATTATAATGATAATTTGCGTAATTAATGCAATAATAGCAATCATCAACAATCCTCTAATGATTTTCATGATAATAACAATAATACTAACGATAATGCTAATAATTAAAAATAATAATGATAGTAGAAATAGTCATAATATCAATATTAGTGTTATCATAATTATTACTGTTGATGTTATTTTTAAAATTATCATTATTGTTATTATCATTATAGAAATAGTTATAATGAGGAAAATGACATTAATAATTAAGATAATAGCTCTTATAAAGATTATATTAAGGGTAATCATGGCGATAATTATTATAATGATGATAATGATGATGTTAATGCTATTAATGATAATGATGATGGTAATAATCATAAAGCCCATCCATAATGAAAAAAGGCAAAAAGTTTAAGAATACCAAAAGTCGGAAAAACGGCGAGATCTAGCGATATGTAGCCTTATGGGAATATCGTCGAAAAACCCCCCTTTTCGAGTTTTTGGGATGATTATGATGATTTCTGCAATAATTCGGCTAATAATGATTTTCATGATAATGCAATTAATAATGACGATAATAATGATAAATATGACATTAATTGGGATAATTCTTATAAAATGATAATTGTAATGATAATTTGCGTAATTAATGCAATAATACCAATCATCAACAATCCTCTAGTGATTTTCATGATAATAACAATAATACTAACGATAATGATAATAATTAAAAATAATAATAATAGTAGAAATAATCATAATATCGTTATTATTGTTATTATAATTATTACTTTATTTGTTATTATTTCATTATTGTTATTATCATTATAGAAATAGTTATAATGAGGAAAATGACATTAATAATTAAGATAATAGCTCTTATAATGATTATATTAAGGGTTATCATGGCGATGATTACTATAATGATTATAATGATTATGTTAATGCTATTAATGATAATAATTATGATAATCATGATGATAATGAGCATAATAATAATAAAAATAATGACAGTAATGATATTAAGGATGATAATGAGTATAATGATAATGATTATAAAAATAATGACAGTAATGATAATAATGATGATAATAATTATTATTCAGTCCATTCATAATGAAATAAAGGCCAGAAGTAATAAAATCTCAAAAGACGATAAAACGGCAAAATCTAGCCTTTTGAGAGAGACGTTGAAAAAAAACCTTTTTCGCTTTTAAATAGTAATTATGAGGATTTTAACATCAATTCAGGTTATTATGATGATTTTCATGATAATTCCTTTATTATTGAAAATAATGATAATTATGATGATAATGACAATGATAATGACAATAATAATGATAAAATCATAATTATAATGATAATTTTGATAATTACTGCAATAATAGCAATAATTAACTCTATTCCAATAATGTTCATACTAATAATGGCAATAGAAATAATGATATCATCCTTTTCATTATAATTTTTATTATTGTCATTATTATTTCTAAAATCATCATTATTGCTATTATCATTATATATATAGTTATAATAATAAAAATACCAATAATAAATAGCATAATTTTTATAACTACAATAATGATGACAATAATCATGATAATCATGATCATAATGATTATAAACATAATAATCATAAAAATAATGACAGTAATGATAATAATGATAATAGTTATTATTCAGTCCATTTATAACTAAATAAAGGCCAGAAGTAATAAAATCCCAAAATTCGAAAAACGGCAAAATCTATCGAGAGAGACATTGAAAAAAAACCTTTTTTGCTTTTTAATGAAAATTATGAGGATTGTAACATTAATTAATTCAGGTTACTATGATGATTTTCATGAGAGAAATGTCGGAAAAAAGCTTTTTCGCTTTTTAATGGTAATTATGAGAATAATAATGATAAAATCATAATTATAATGATAATTTTGATAATTACGGCAATAATACCAATAATTAACTCTATTCCAATAATTTTCATAAGAATAATGGCCATAGAAATAATAATATCATCCTTTTCATTATAATTATTATTATTGTCATTATTATTTCTAAAATTATTATATATAAGTCGTTATAATGATAAAAATAGCAATAATAATTTGCATAATAATTATTATAACTGTAATAATGATGATAATAATCATGATAATCTTGATGATAATGACTAATGATAATAATCACAAAAATAATGACAAAATGATAATGATATTAATTATTATTCAGTCCATTTGTAATGAAATAAAGGCCAGAAGTAGTAAGATCCAAAAGACATTGAAAAAAAAACTTTTTTACTTTTTAATGAAAATTATGAGGATTGTAACATTAATTAATTCAGGTTACTATGATGATTTTCATGAGAGAAATGTCGGAAAAAAGCTTTTTCGCTTTTTAATGGTAATTATGAGAATAATAATGATAAAATCATAATTATAATGATAATTTTGATAATTACGGCAATAATACCAATAATTAACTCTATTCCAATAATTTTCATAAGAATAATGGCCATAGAAATAATAATATCATCCTTTTCATTATAATTATTATTATTGTCATTATTATTTCTAAAATTATTATATATAAGTCGTTATAATGATAAAAATAGCAATAATAATTTGCATAATAATTATTATAACTGTAATAATGATGATAATAATCATGATAATCTTGATGATAATGACTAATGATAATAATCACAAAAATAATGACAAAATGATAATGATATTAATTATTATTCAGTCCATTTGTAATGAAATAAAGGCCAGAAGTAGTAAGATCCAAAAGACATTGAAAAAAAAAACTTTTTTACTTTTTAATGAAAATTATGAGGATTGTAACATTAATTCAGGTTACTATGATGATTTTCATGATAATTCCTTTATTATCGACAATAATGATGATAATTATGATGATAATGACAATGATAATGACAATAATAATGATAAAATCATAATTATAATGATAATTTTGATAATTACTGCAATAATAGCAATAATTAACTCTATTCCAATAATGTTCAAACTAATAATAGCAATAGAAATAATAATAACATTATTATCATTGTCATTATAATTATTATCATTGTCATTATTATTTCCAAAATTATCATTATTGATATTATCATTATATAAATAGTTATAATGATATAAATAGCAATAATAATTAGCATAATTTTTATAACTGCAATAATGATGATAATAATCATGAGAATCATGATGATAATGACTATAATGATAATACACATAAAAATAATGACAGTAATGATAATAATGATAATAATAATTATTCAGTCCATTTGTAATGAAATAAAGGCCAGAAGTAATCAAATTCCAAAGGTCGAAAAACAGCAAAATCTAGCGTATTACAGATTTTTGAGAGAAACGTCGAAATTTTTTTTTCGTTTTTTCATGGTAATTATGAGGATTTTAACATTAATTCAGGTAATTAGGATGATTTTCATGATAACTCCTTTATTATTGACAATAATGATAATTATGATGATAATGACAATAATAATAATAAAATCATAATTATAATGATAATTTTGATAATTACTGCAATAATAGTAATAATTAACTCTATACGAATAATTTTCATACTAATGATGGCAATAGAAATATTAATAACATAATTATCATAGTCATTATAATTATTATTATTGTCATTATTATTTTCAAAATTGTCACTATTTCTTTTATCATTATAGAGATAGCTATGATAATAAAAAAACTTAAATAATTAGCATAATAAATATTATAACTACAATAATAATGATAATAATCATGATAATCATGATGATAATAATCATAATAATCATGATTTTTATGACTATAATGATAATAATCATAAAAGTAATGACAGTAATGATAATAATGATAATAATTATAATTCAGTCCATTTATAATGAAATAAAGGCCAAAAGTAATCAATCCCAAAAGTCGAAAAACGGGAAAATCTAGCGTATTACAGCCTTTTCAGAGAAACGTCGAAAAAACCCTTTTTCGCTTTCTAATGGTAATTTTCAGGATTTCAACATTAATTCAAGTAATTGTGAGGATTTTCATGATAATTCCTTTATTATTGACAATAAAGATAATTTAGAGAATTACTGCAATAACAGAAATAGTTTATTCTATTGCCATTAGGCAATAGAAATAATAACATCATTATCATTGTCATTATAATTATCATTATTGTCATTATTATATCTAAAATTATCATTATTGCTATTCTCATTATGTAAATAGTTATAATGATAAAAATAGCAACGATAATTAGCGTAATAATTATTATAACCGCAATAATAATAATAATAATAATAATCATGATGATAGTGACTATAATGATAATAATCATAAAAATAATGACAGTAATGATAATAATGATTATTCAGTCCATTTATAATGAAATAAAGGCTAGAAGTAATAAAATTACTGAAACGTTGAAAATCCCCCTTTTTCATACAAATAATGGCAATCGAAATAATAATAACATCTTTATCTTTGTTATTATAGTTATTATTATTGTCATTATTATTTCCAAAATTATCATTATTGCTATTATCATTATATATATAGTTATAATGATAAAAATAGCAATAATAATTAGCATAATAATTATTATAACTGCAATAATGATGATAATAATAATGATAATCATGATGATAATGACTATAATGATAATAATCATAAAAATAATGACAGTTATGATAATAATGATGATAATAATTATTCTTCAGCCAATTTATAATGAAATTAAGGCCAGAAGTATTAAAATTCCAAAAGTCGGAAAAAAGGCAAGTATTACAGTCTTTTGAGAGAAATGTCGAAAAAAAGTCCTTTTTCGCTTTTTAATGGTAATTATGAGGATTTTAACATTAATTCAGGTAAGCATGATAATTTTCATGATAATTCCTTTATTATTGACAATAATGATGATAATTATGAAGATAAATATGATGATAATGAGAATAATAATGATAAAATCATAGTTATAATGGTAATTTTGATAATAACTGCAATAATAGCAATAATTATTAAACAGAACTAATAATATCATTATCAATGTCATTATAATTATTATTATTGTCATTATTATTTCTATAATTATCATTATTGCTATTATCATTATTTAAATAGTAATAATGATAAAAATATCAATAATAAATAGAATAATTATTATACCTGCAATAATGATGGTAATAATAATAATTATCATAATGATAATGAATATAATGATAATAATCATAAAAATAATGACATTAATGATAATAATGATAATAATTATTTTTCAGTCCATTTATAATGAAATAAAGGACAGAAGTAATAAAATGCCAAAAGTAGAAAAAACGGCAAAATCTAGCATATTGCAGCCTTCTGAGAGAAACTTTGAAAAAAAACTTTTTCGATTTTTAATGTTAATTATGTGGATTTTAACATTGATTCAGGTAATTAAGATGATTTTCATGATAATTCCTTTATTATTGACAAAAATGATAATTATGACGATAATGGGAACGATAATGACAATAATAATGATAAAATCATAATTATAATGATAATTTTGATAATTACTGCAATAATAGCAATGATTAACTATTCCAATAATTTTTATACTATTAATGGTAACAGATATAATAATAACATCATTATCAGTCATGATTATTATTGTCATTATTATTTCTATAATTATCATTATTGCTATTATCATTATATAAATAGTTATAATAAAAATAGCAATATTATTTAGCATATTAATTATTAGAACTGCAATAATGATGATAATAATCATGACAATCCTGATGATAATGACTATAATGATAACAATCATAAAAATTATGACAGTAATGATAATAATGATAATAATTGTTATTCAGTCCATTTATAATTAAATAAAGGCCAAAAGTAATAAAATCCCATAAGTCGAAAAACGGTAAAATCCATCGTATTACAGCCTTTTGAGAGAAACGTCGAAAAAAACCTTTTTCGCTTTTTAATGGTAATTGGGAGGATTTTAACATTAATTCAGGTAATTAGGATGATTTTCATAATTCCTACATTATTGACAATAATGATAATTATGAAGATAATTATGATAATAATGAAAATAATGATAAAATCATAATTATAATGATAATTTTGATAATTACTGCAATAATAGCAATAATTTTTCTACTAATAATGGTAATAGAAATAAAAATAACATCATTATCATTGTCATTATAATTATTATTATTGTCATTATTATTTCTAAAATTATCATTATTGCTATTAGCATTATATAAATAGTTATAATGATAAAAATAGCAATAATGCTTAGGATAATAATGATAATAACTGCAGTAATTATGATAATGATAATGATAATCATGATGATAATGGCTATAATGATAATAATCATAAAAATAATGACAGTAATGATAATAATGATGATAACAATTATTATTCAGTCCATTTATAATGAAATAATCCACTTTTTGATGGTAATTATGAGGATTTTAACATTAATTCAGGTTAATAGGATGATTTTCTTGATAATTCCTTTATTATTGACAGTAATGAGGATGATTATGATGATAATGACAATGATAATGACATTAATAATGATAAAACCATAATTATAATGATAATTTTGATAATTACGTCAATAATAGCAATAATTAACACTATTCCAATAATTTTCATACTAATAATGGCAATAGAAATAATAATAACATCATTATCATTATCATTATAATTATTATTATTGTCATTATTATTTCTAAAATTATCATTATTGCTATTATCATTACATGAATAGTTATAATGATAAAAATAGCAATAATGATCAGCATAATAATTGTTATAACTGCAATAATGATGATAATAATCCTGATAATCATAATGATAATGACTATAATAATAATAATCATAAAAATAATGACAATAATGATAATAATCA
>NC_091586.1:14304308-14306808 GCF_042767895.1 Penaeus vannamei
TTGACAATAATGATAATTATGATGATAATGACAATATAATAATAACAATAATAATGATAAAATTATAATTATAATGATAATTTTGATAATTTCTGCAATAATAGCGATAATTAACTTTATTCCAATAATTATCATACTAATAATGGCATTAGAAATAATAATAATATCTTTATCATTGTCATTATAATTATCATTATTGTCATTATTATTTCTAAAATCATCATTATTGCTATTATCATTATAAAAATAGTAATAATAATAAAAATAGCAATAACAATTAGAATAATGATTATTATAATTGCAATAATGATAATAATAATGATAATCATGATGATAATGACTATAATGATAATAATCTTAAAAATAATGAGAGTAATGATAATAATGATGATAATGATTATTATTCAGTCCATTTATAATGAAATAAAGGCCAGAAGTCATAAAATCTCAAAAGTCAAAACACGGGAAAATCTAGCGTATTAGATTCTTCTGAGAGAAATGTCGAAAAAAATCCAATTTTAACTTTTTAATGGTAATTTTGTGGATTTTAACCTTACTTCAGGTAATTATGATGATTTTCATGATAATTCCTTTATCACTGACAATAATGATAATTATGATGATAATGACAATGATAATGACAATAATAGTGATAAAATCATAATTATAATGATAATTTTGATAATTACTGCAATAATAGCAATAATTAACTCTATTCCAATAATTTTCATACTAATAATGGCAATAGAAATAATAATAACATCATTATCATTGTCATTATAATTATTATTATTGTCATTATTATTTTTAAAATTATCATTATTGCTATTATCATTATATGAATAGTTATAATGATAAAAATAGCAATAATAATTAACATAATAATAATTATAATTGCAATAATGATGATAATAATCATGATAATTATGATGATAATGACTATAATCGTAATAATCATAAAAATAATGACAATAATGATAATAATGATGATAATTATTATTATTCATTTTTAATGAAATAAAGGCCAGAAGTAATAAAATCCCAAAAGTCGAAAAAACGGTAAAATTTAGCCTTTTGAGAGAAACGTCGAATTTTTTTTCGCTTTTTAATGGTAATTATGAGGATTTTAACATTAATTCAGGTAATTAGGATGATTTTCATGATAATTCCTTTATTATTGACAATAATGATAATTATGATGATAATAACAATAATAATGACAATGATAATGATAAAATCATAATTATAATGATAATTTTGATAATTACTGCAATAATAACAACAATTAACTCTATACGAATAATTTTCATACTAATGATGGCAATAGACATATTAATAACACCATTATCATTGTCATTATTATTATTATTATTGTCATTATTATTTCTAAAATTATCACTAATGTTATTACCATTATATGAATAGTTATAATGATAAAAATAGCAATAATAATTAGCATAATAATTATTATAACTGCAATAATGATGATACTAATGATAATGATAATCATAAAAATAATGGCAGTAATGATAACAATGATAATCATGATTATTCAGTCCATTTATAATGAAATAAAGGCGAGAAGCAATAAAATCCCAAAAGTCGAAAAAAACGGCAAAATCTAGATTATTACAGCCTTTTGGGAGAAAGGTCGAAAAAAAAACCTTTTTCGCTTTTTAATGGTATTTATGAGGATTTTAACATTAATTTAGGTTATTATGATGATTTTCATGATAATTCCTTTATTATTGACAATAATGATGATAATTATGATGATAATGACAATGATAATGACAATAATAATGATAAAATTATAATTATAATGATAATTTTCATAATTACTGTAATAATAGCAATGATTAACTCTATTTCAACTATTTTCATACTAACAATGGCAATAGAAATAATAATAACATCATTATCATTGTCATTATAATTATTGTTATTGTCATTATTATTTCTGAAATTATCATTATTGCTATTATCATTATGTAAGTAGTTATAATAATAAAAATAGCAATAATGAATAGCATAATACTTATTATAACTGCAAAAATGATGATAATAATCATGATAATCATGATGATAATGACTATGAAGGTAATAATCTTAAAAATAATGACAGTAATGATAATGATGATAATAATTATTATTCAGTCCGTTTATAATGAAATAAAGGCCAGAAGTAATAAAATTCCAAATGTCGAAAAAACGGCAAATCTAGAGTATTACAGCCTTTTGAGAGAAACGTCGAAAAAAACCTTTTTCGCTTTTTGATCGTAATTATGAGGATTTTAACATTAATTCAGGTAATTAGGATGATTTTCATGATAATTCCTTTATTAATGACAATAATGATGATAATAATGATGACAATGACAATGATAATGACAATAATAATGAGAAAATCATAATTATAATGATAATTTTGAGAATTACTGCAATAATAGCAATAATTAACTCTATTCCAATAATTTTCATACTAATAATGGCAATAGAA
>NC_091586.1:14311808-14324664 GCF_042767895.1 Penaeus vannamei
TGAATAATAATTATTATCATCATTATTATCATTACTGTCGTTATTTTTTATGATTATTATAGATATAGTCATCATCATCATGATTATCATTATTATTATCATCATAATTGCAGTTATAATTATTATTCTAATTATTATTGTTATTTTTATCATTATTACTATTCATATAATGATAATAGCAATAATGATAATTTTAGAAATAATAATGACAATAATGATCATTATAATGACAATGATAATGATGTTATTATTTCTATTGCCATTATTAGTATGAAAATTTAATTTGAAATAATGAGTTAATTATAGCTATTATTGCAGTAATTATCATAATTATCATTATAATTATGATTTTATAATTAGTATTCTCATTATATTGCCATTATCATCATAATTATCATCATTATTGTCAACAATAAAGGAATTATCATCAAAATCATCAAAATTACCTTAATTAATGTTAAAATCCTCATAATTACCATTAAAAAGCGAAAAAGTGTTTTTTTTCGACGTTTCTCTCAAAAAGGCTAGATTTGGCTCTTTTTCGATTTTTGGTATTTTATTACTTCAGACCTTTATTTCATTATAAATGAACTGAATAATATTTATTATCAGCATTATTATCATTATGTCATTATTTTCTTATTATTATCATTACAGTCATAATCATCATGATTATCATGATTATTATCATATTTATTGCAGTTATAATAATTATTATGGTAATTATTATTGCTATTTTTATCATTATAATTATTTATATAATGATAATTTTAGAAATAATAATGACAATAATAATAATTATAATGGCAATGATAATGATATTATTATATCTATTGCCATTATTAATATGAAAATTAATGCTATTATTGCAGTAATTATCAAAATTATCATTATAATTATGATTTTATCATTATTATTGTCATTATCATTGTCATTATCATGATAATTATCATTATTATTGTCAATAATAAAGGAATTATCATGAAAATCATCATAATTACCTGAATTAATGTTAAAATCCTCATAATTACCATTAAAAAGCGAAAAAGGGTTTTTTTCGACGTTTCTCTCAAAAGGCTGTAATACGCTAGATTTTGCCTTTTTTCGACTTTTGGGATTTTATTACTTCTGGCCTTTATTTCATTATAAATGGACTGAATAATAATTATCATCATTATTATCAATACTTTCATTATTTTTTATTATTATCTTTATAGTCATTATCATCATGATTATCATGATTATTATCATCATTATTGCAGTTATAATAATTATTATGCTAATATTATTGGTATTTTCATCATTATAACGATTTATATAATGATAATAGCAATAATGATAATTATAGAAATAATGAAAATTATAATAATTATAATGACAATGATATTGATGTTATTATTTCTATTGCCATTATTAGTATGAAAATTATTGGAATAGAGTTAATTATTGCTATTATTGCAGTAATATTTAAAATTATTATTATAATTATGATTTTATCATTATTATTGTCATTATCATTGTCATTATCATCATAATTATCATCATTATTGTCAATAATAAAGGAATTATCATGAAAATCATAATTACCTAAATTAATGTTAAAATCCTCATAATTACTATTAAAAAGCGAAAAAGGGTTTTTTTCGACGTTTCTCTCAAAAGGCTGTAATACGCTTGATTTTGCCGTTTTTTCGACTTTTAGGATTTTATTACTTCTGGCCTTTATTTCATTATAAATGGACTGAATAACGATTATCATTATTATCATTAATGTCATTATTTTTATGATTATTATCATTATAGTCATTATCACCACTTTCACCACCAGCACCACCACCACCACTATCACAACCATGTCAACCACCACCACCATTACCACTACTGCCACGCCCAGCACCAGCACCACCACCTCCACCACAACCACTTCCACCACCAGCACCAGTACCACCTCCAACACCATCACCACCACCGACACCATCACCACCTCCACCTCTACCACTACCACCACCACCTCCACCACCAGCACCGTCACCACCAGCACCATTACCACCACCAGCACCAGTACCTCCACCTCCAGCACCAGCACCACCACTTCCACCACCAGCGCCACCACCTCCACCACCATCACCACCACCTTCACCACCACCACCATCACCACCTCCAACAACAGCACCACCACGACCACCTCCACCACACGCACCATCACCACCACAACCAGCACCACCACCTCCACCACCATCGCCATCACCACCTGCACCACCATTAAAATACTGCCAACACCAGCATCGTCACCACCACCTCCACCACCAGCACTATCACTACCACCTCCACCACTAGCACCATCACCACCAACTTCACCACCAGCACGGGCATCTCCACCACCACAACCACCTCTATCATCACCATCACCATCACCATTACCTCCACCACCAGCGCTATCACAACCACCACCACCTACACCGGTATCTCCACCACCACAACCACCTCCACCACCACCACCGCCACCACTACCTCCACCACCAGCACCATTACCACCACTGCCACCACCAACATCATTACCACCACCTCCACAACCAGCACCATTACCGCCACTATCACCACCACCTCCACCACCAGCACCATTATCACCTATGCCACCACCAGCACCATTACCACCACGACCACATCTACCACCAGCACCGTCACCACCACCTCAATCACGAGTACTATCACCACCACCTTCACCACAAGCACCATCACCACCACCATCAGCACCATTACCATCACCATCACCACCAGGACCATCACCACCTCCTCCATCACCACCACCTGCACCACCATCACAACCACCTCCACCACCAGCACCATTACCACCACTGCCACCACCAGCACCATTACCACCACTGCCACCACCAGCACCACCACCACCAGCACCACCACTACCACCACCACCTTAACCACCAGCACCATTACCACCACTGCCACCACCAGCACCACCACCAAAAGCATTATTACCAGCATCATCACCAATACCACCTCCACCAAAATCACCACCATCATCACCACCTCCAACACCACCACCATCATCCCCATTACATCAATCATCAATCACCACCACCATCATCACCATTACATCAATCACCAGCACCAACACCACCACCAGCGTCATCACCACCATCACCACCACCTGCACTGCCACCACCACAACCACTTCCACCACTATCACCACCATTTCCACCACCAGCACCATTACTACCACTGCCACCACCACCACAATCACCAGCACCATTACCACCACTGTCACCACCTGACGATAATAATGATAATTATGACATTAATTAGGATAATTATAATAAAATGATAATTATAATGATAATTTGCGTAATTAATGCAATCATCAACAATACTCTAATGATTTTCATGATAATAACAATAATACTAACGATAATGATAATAACTAAAAATAATAATAATAGAAATAATCATAATATCGCTATTATTTTTTTTATATTTATTACTGTTATTGTTATTATTTCTAAAATTATCATTTTAGGCTAAAAGGCTAAAAGTATATAAATCCCCAAAGTCGAAAAACGGCGAAATCTAGCGATATATAGCCTTTTGAGAATAGGGTCGAAAAAGCCCCTTTTCGAGTTTATGGGATGATTATGGTGATTCCTGCAATAATTCGGCTAATTATAATGATTTTCATGATAATCCCATTAATGATGACGATAATAATGATAATTATGACATTAATTAGGATAATTATGACATGAATTAGGATAATTATGACATGAATTAGGATGATTATAATAAAATTATAATTATAATGATAATTTGCGTAATTAATGCAATAATAGCAATCACCAACAATACTCTAATGATTTTCATGATAATAACAATAATACTAACGATAATGATAATAATTAAAAATAATAATAATAGTAGAAATAATCATAATATCGCTATTATTGTTATTATAATTATTACTCTTGTTGTTATTATTTCTAAAATTATCATTATTGTTATTATCATTATACAAATAGTAATAATGAGGAAAATGACAACAATAATTAAGATAGTAGCTCTTATCATGATTATATTAAGGGTAATCATGGTGATAATTACTATAATGATGATAATGATGTTAATGCTAT
The DNA here is from genome assembly GCF_042767895.1 of Penaeus vannamei. NCBI lineage: Eukaryota > Metazoa > Arthropoda > Malacostraca > Decapoda > Penaeidae > Penaeus > Penaeus vannamei. The sequence continues at coordinate 14,315,948 of NC_091586.1, forward strand.
TAATGATAATAATGATTATGATAATAATCATAAAGCCCATCCATAATGAAAAAAGGCTAAAAGTATAAAAATCCCCAAAGTAGAAAAAATGGCGAAATCTAGCGATATATGTCTTTTTAGAATATAATCGAAAAAACTCCCTTTTCGAGTTTATGGGATGATTATGATGATTTCTGCAATAATTCGGCTAATTATGATGATTTTCATAATCCCATTAATAATGAGGATAATGATAATTATGACATTAATTAGGATAATTATGACATTAATTAGGATAATTATGACATTAATTAGGAAAATTAAGACATTAATTAGGATAATTATGACATTAATTAGGATAATTATGACATTAATTAGGATAATTATAATAAAATGATAATTATAATGATAATTTGCGTAATTAATGCAATAATAGGAATCCTCAACAATACTCTAAGGATTTTCATGATAATAAAAATAATTTTACGATAATGATGATTAAAAATAATAATAATAGTAGAAATAATCATAATATCGCTATTACTGTTATTATAACTTTTACTGTTGTTCTTATTATTTCTAAAATTACCATTATTGTTAATATCATTATAGAAATAGGAAAATGACATTAAAATGACATTAATAATTAAGATAATATCTCTAATAATGATTATATTAAGGGTAATTATGGCGATAATTACTATAATGATGATAATGATACTGTTAATGCTATTAATGATAAAGATGATGGTAATAATCATAAAGCCCATCCATAATGGAAAAAAGGCTAAAAGTATATAAATCCCCAAAATCGAAAAAACGGCGAAATCTAGCGATATGTGGCCTTTTGAGAATATGGTTGAAAAACCCCCCTTTTCGAGTTTATGGGATGATTATGATGATTTCTGAAATAATTCGGCTAATGATGATTTTCATGATAATCCCATTAATAATAAAGATAATAATGATAAATTTGACATTAATTAGGATAATTATGACATTAATTAGGATAATCATGACATTAATTAGGATACTTATGACATTAATTAGGATAATTATAATAAAATGATAATTATAATGATAATTTGCGTAATTAATGCAATAATAGCAATCCTCAACAATACTTTAAGGATTTTCATGATAATAACAATAATACTAACGATAATGATAATTAAAAATAATAATAATAGTAGAAATATTCATAATATCGCAATTACTGTTATTATAATTTTTACTGTTGTTCTTATTATTTCTAAAATTATCATTATTGTCATTATCATTATAGAAATAGTTATAATGAGGAAAATGACATTAATAATTAAGATAATAGCTCTTACAATGATTATATTAAGGGTAATTATGGCGATAATTACTATAATGATGATAATGATAATGCTAATTCTATTAATGATAATAATGATGATGATAATAATCATAAAGCCCATCCATAATGAAAAAAGGCTAAAAGTATAAAAATCCCCAAAGTCGAAAAAAAACGGTGAAATCTAGCGATATATGGCCTTTTGAGAATAGGGTCGAAAACCCCCGCTTTTCGAGTTTATGGGATGATTATGATGATTTCTGCAATAATTCGGCTAATTATGATGATTTTCATGATAATCCCATTAATAATAACGATAATAATGATAATTATGACACTAATTAGGATAATTATGACATTAATTAGGATAATTCTAATAAAATGATAATTATAATGATAATTTGCGTGATTAATGCAATAATAGCAATCATCAACAATCCTCTAATGATTTTAATGATAATAACAATAATACTAGAGATAAGGATAATAATTGAAAATAATAATAATAGTAGAAATAATCATAATTTCGCTATTATTGTTATTAAAATTATGTTATTATTTCATTTTTGTTATTATCATTATAGAAATAGTTAACATGAGGAAAATGACATTAATAATTAAGATAATAGCTCTTATAATGATTATATTAAGGGTAATTATGGCGATAATTACTATAATGATGATAATGATGATGTTAATAATCATGAACCCTATCCATAATGAATAAGTATAAAATTCCCCAAAGTCGAAAAAGCTCATAAATCTAGCGAAATATAGCCTTATGAGAATATGGTCGAAAAAAAAACCCTTTTCGAGTTTATGGGATGATTATGATGATTTCTGCAATAATTCGCCTATGATGATTTTCATGATAATCCCATTAATAATGACGATAACAATGATAATTATGACATTGATTAGGATATATATGACACTAATAAGGACGATTATAATGAAATGATAATTATGATGATAATTTGCGTAATTAATGCAATAATAGGAATTATCAACATTAATAACTAATACTAACGATAATGATAATAATTAAAAATAATAACAATAGAAATAATCATAATATCGCAATTATTGTTATTTTAATTATTACTGTTGTTATTATTTCTAAAATTATCATTATTATTATCATTATAGAAATAGTTATGAGGAAAATGACATTAATAATTAAGATAATTAAAATCCTCATAATTACCATTAAAAAGCAAAAAAGTTTTTTTTTCGACGTTTCTCTTAAAAGGCTGTAATACGCTAGATTTTACCGTTTTTTCGACTTTGGGATTTTATTACTTCTATCATCATGATTATCATAATTATTATAATCATTATTGCAGTTATAATAATTATTATGCTAATTATTATTGCTATTTTTATCATTATAACTATTTTTATAATGATAGGAATAATAATAATTTCAGAAATAATAATGACAATAATAATAATTACAATGACAATAACAAAGATGTTATTATTATTTCTGTTGCCATTATTAGCATGAAAATTATTGAAATAGAGTTAACTATTGCTATTATTGCAGAAATTATCAAAATTATCATTATAATTATGATTTTATCATTATTAATATCATTACCATGATCATTATCATCATAATTATCATTTTTGCCAATAACAAATGAATTATCATGAAAATCTTAATCTTAATTACCTGAATTAATGTTAAAATCCTCATAATTACCATTAAAAAGCGAAAAAGTTTTTTTTTCGACGTTTCTCTCAGTAGGCTGTAATACGCTAGATTTTCCTGTTTTTTTCGACTTCTGGGATTTAATTAATTCTTGCCTTTTTATTATAAATGGACTAAATGATAATTATTATCATCATTATTATTATTACTCTTATTATTTTTATGATTATTATATTCATAATCATTATCATCATGATTATCATTATCATTATATAGTTAAAATAATTATTATTGCTATTTTTATCATTATAACTATTTATATAATGATAATAGCAATATTGATAATTTTAGAAATAATAATGACAATAATAATAATTATAATGACAATGACAATGATATTAATATTTATATTTTCATTATTAGTATGAAAATTATTGGAATAGAGTTAATTATTGCTATTATTGCAGTAATTCTCAAAATTATCATTATAATTTATCATTATTATTGTCATTATCATGGTCATTATCATCATAATTATCATTATTGTTAATAATAAAGGAATTATTATTACGCTAGATTTTGCCGGTTTTTTACTTTAAGGATTTTATTACTTCAGGCCTTTATTTCATTATAAATGGACTGAATAATAATGATTATCATCATTATTATCATTACTGTCATGATTATCATGATTATTATCATTATTATTGCAGGTGTAACCATTATTATGCTAATTATTATTGCTATTGTTATCATTATGACAATTTATATAATGATAATACAAATAATGTTAATTTTAGAAATAATGACAATAATAATTATAATGACAATGATAATGTTATTATTATTTCTATTGCCATTATTAGTATGAAAATTATTGGAATACAGTTAATTATTGCTATTATTGCAGTAATTGTTAAAATTATCATTATAATTATGATTTTATCATTATCATTGTTATTATCATGATCATTACCATCATAATTATCATCATTTTTGTCAATAATAAAGGAATTATCATGAAAATCATATTAATTACCTGAATTAATGTTAAAATCATCCTTATTACCATTAAAAAGCGAAAAAAAAATTTTTTTACGTTTCTCTCAGATATGCTAGATTTTGCCGTTTTTTTTCGTCTTCTGGGATTATATCAATTCTGGCCGAATTTTATTATAAATGGACTGAATAAAAATTATTATCATTATTATTATTATTACTTTTATTTTTTTTATTATTATTATCATTATAGTCTTTATCATTATGCATAGAGTTATTTATTGCTATTAATGCAGTAATTCTCACAATTATCATTATAATTATGATTTTATCATTATTATTGTCATTATCATCACAATTATCATCATTATTGTCATAACTATCTTCATAATTATCATTATTGTCAGTAATAAAGGAATTATCATGAAAATCATCATAATTACCTGAATTAATGTTAAAATCCTCATAATTACAATTAAAAAGCGAAAAAAAGCTTTTTTTCGACGTTTCTCTGAAAAGGCTGTAATACGCTAGATTTTGCCGTTTTGATAATAGCAATAATGATAATTTCAGAAACAATAATGGCAATAATAATAATTATAATGACAATGATAATGATATTATTATTTCTATTGACATTATTAGTATGAAAGTTATTGAAATGGAGTTAATTATTGCAGTAATTATCAAAATTATCATTATAATTATGATTTTATCATTATTATTGTCATTATTATGGTCATTATCACCATAATTATCATCATTATTATCAAAAATAATGGAATTATTATGAAAATCATCCTAATTACCTTAATTAATGTTAAAATCCTCATAATTACCATTAAGAAGCGAAAAGGTGTTTTTTCGACGTTTCTCTCAAAAGGATGCAATACGCTAGATTTTGCAGTTTTTCGACTTTTGGGATTGTATTTCTTCTGGCCTATATATCATTATAAATGGAATGAATAATAATTGTTATCATCATTATTATCATTACTGTCATTATTTTTATGATTATTATATTCATAGTCATTATCATCATCATCATCATTATTATTATTATCATTGTAAAGTTATAATAATTATTATTGCTATTTTTATCATTATAATTATTTATATAATGATAATAGCAATAATGATAATTTTAGAAATAATAATGACAACAATAATAATTATAATGATAATGATAATGATATTATTTCTATTTCCATTCTTAGTATGAAAATTATTAGTTATTTTATTATTATTAAGTTAATTATTGCTATTATTGCAGTAATTCTCAAAATTAGCGTTATAATTATGATTTTATCATTATTAATGTCATTATCATGGTAATTATCATCATAATAATCGTCATTATTGTCAATAATAAAGGAATTATTATTACGCTAGATTTTGCCGTTTTTTCGACTTTTAGGATTTTATTACTTCTGGCCTTTATTTCATTATAAATGGACTGAATAATAATGATTATCATCATTATTATCATTACTGTCATTATTTTTATGATTATTATCAATATAGTCATTATCATCATGATTATCATGATTATCATTATTATTGCAGTTATAATAATTATTATGCTAATTATTATTGCTATTTTTATCATTATAACTATTTATATAATGATAATAGCAATAATGATAATTTTAGAAATAATAATGACAATAATAATTATAATGACAATGATAATGTTATTATTATTTCTATTGCCATTATTAGTATGAAAATTATTGGAATAGAGTTAATCATTGCTATTATTGCAGTAATTATTAAAATTATCATTATAATTATGATTTTATCATTACCATTGTCATTATCATCATTATTATCATTATTGTCAATAATAAAGGAATTATCATGAAAATCATCCTAATTACCTATATTACTGTTAAAATCCTCATAATTACCATTAAAAAACAAAAAAGTGGTTTTTCGACGTTTCAAACGATCTAATATGTTAAATTTTGCCGTTTTTCGACTTTTGGGATTTTATTACTTCTTGCCTTTATTTAATTATAAATGGACTGAATAATAATTATCATCATTATTATCATTACTGTCATGATTTTTATGATTATTATCTTTATAGCCAATATCATCATGATTTTCATTATTATTATCAACATATGCATATTATGCTATTTATCTTTGCTATTTTTATTATTATAAATATTTATATAATGATAATGGCAATAATGATAATTTTAGAAATAATAATGACAATAATAATAATTATAATGACAATGATAATGATGTTATTATTGTTTCTATTGCCTTTATTAGTATGAAAATTATTGGGATAGAGTTAATTATTGCTATTATTGGAGTAATTATCAAAAATATCATTATAATTATGATTTTATCATTATTATTATCATTATCATTGTCATTATCATAATTATCATCATTATTGTCAATAATAAAGGAATTATCATGAAAATCATCATAATTACCTGAATTCATGTTAAAATCCTCATAATTACCGTTAAAAAGGGGAAAAGGTTTTTTTTGACGTTTCTCTCAAAAGGCTGTAATACGTTAGATTTTGCCGTTTTTTTCTACTTTTGGGATTTTATTACTTATGGCCTTTATATCATAATAAATGGACTGAATAAAAATTATCATTATTATCATTACTGCTATTATTTTCATGATTATCGTTATAGTTATTATCATCATAATTATCATTATTATTATCATCATTATTGCAGTTATAATAATTATTATGCTAATCATTATTGCTATTTTCTATTATTATAACTATTTATATAATGATAATGGCAATAAAGATAATTTTAGAAATAATAATGACAATAATAATAATTATAATGACAATGATAATGATGTTATTATTTCTATTGCCATTATTAGTATGAAATTTTTGGGAATAGAGTTAACTATTGCTATTATTGCAGTAATTAACAAAGTTATCATTTTAATTATGATTTTATTATTATTATTGTCATTATCATTGTCATTATCATCATAATTACCATTATTGTCAAAAATAAAGGAATTATCATGAAAATCATCATAATTACCTGAATTAATGTTAAAATCCTCATAATTACCATTAAAAAGCAAAAAATTTTTTTTTCGACGTTCCCTCAAAAGGCTAGATTTTCCCGTTTTCTTTTACTTCTGGGATTTTATTACTTCTGGCCTTTATTTAATTAAAAATGGACTGAATAATAATTTTCGTCATCATTATCATTACTGTCATTATTTTTATGATTATTATCATTATAGTCATTATCATGATTATCATTATTATTTTCATCGTTATTGCAGTTATAATAATTATTATGCTAATTGTTATTGCTATTTTTATTATTATGACTATTCATATAATGATAATAATAATATTGATAATTTTAGAAATAATAATGACAATAATATTAATTATAATGACAATGATAATGATGTTATTATTAATTTTGTTGCCATTATTAGTATGAAAATGATTTAAATAGATTTAATTATTGGTATTATAGCAGTAATCATCAAAATTATCATTATAATTATGATTTTATCATTATCATTGTCATTATCATTTTCATTATCATAATAATTATCATCATTACTGTCAATGATAAAGGAATATTCATGAAAATCATCTTAATTACCTGAATTAATGTTAAAATCCTCATAATTACCATTAAAAGTTTAAAAACGTTTTTTTCGACGTTTTCTCAGAAGTCTGTAATACGCTAGATTTTGCCGTTTTTTTCGACTTTTGGGTTATTATTACTTCTGGCCTTTATTTCATTATAAATGGACTGAATAATCATGACGTTTATATTAAATCAGTTTAATCGAGGATATGTTACATTAGCTGGAATTTGGTGAGGTTAGGTTAGGCTGAAATTTAACCAGGAGACTCTAAATTTCGTTCTCTCACATGACGTTTATATTACATCAGTTTGATCGAGTATATGTTAGATTAGCTGGAATTTGGTGAGGATAGGTTAGATTAGACTCAAATTTGACCAGGAGACTCCAAATTTCGTTTTCTCACATGACGTTTATATCAAATCAGTTTGATCGAGGATAGGTTACATTAGCTGGAATTTGGTGAGGCTAGGTTAGGTTAGGTTAGGCTCAAATTTCATCAGGAGACTCCAAATTTCGTTTTCTCACATGACGTTTATATTAAATCAGTTTAATCGAGGTTAGGTTACATTAGCTGGAATTTGATGAGGTTAGGTTAGGTTAGGTCTGGCTCAAATTAGACCAGGAGACTCCAAATTTCGTTTTCTCACATGACATTTATATTAAATTAGTTTAATCGAGGATAGGTTACATTAGCTGGAATTTGTTGAGTTTGGGATAGGATAGGTTAGGTTAGGTTAGGCTCAAATTTGACCAGGAGACTCAAAATTCGTTTTCTCACATGGCGTTTATATCAAATCAGTTTAATCGAGGTTAGGTTACATTAGCTGGAATTTGGTGAGGTTAGGTTAGGTTAGGTTAGGTTAGGCTCAAATTTGACCAGGAGACTCTAAATTTCGTTTTCTCACATGACGTTTATATTAAATAAGTTTAATGGAGGATAGGTTACATTAGCTGGAATTTGGTGAGGTTAGGTTAAGTTAGGTTAGGTTAGGTCTGGCTCAAATTTGACCAGGAGACCAAATTTCGTTTTCTCACATATCTTTTATATTAAATCAGTTTAATCGAGGTTAGGTTACATTAGCTGGAATTTGGTGAGGTTAGGTTAGGTTAGGTTAGGCTAAAATTTGTCCAGGAGACTCCAAA
>NC_091586.1:14335164-14345164 GCF_042767895.1 Penaeus vannamei
GTATGAAAATTATTGGAATATAGTTGATCATTGCTATTATTGCAGTAATTATCAAAATCATCATTATGATTATGCTCTTATCATTATTATTGTCATTATCATTGTCGTTATCATCATAATTATAATCATTATTGTCAATAATAAAGGAATTATTAGAATCATCATAATTACCTTAATTAATGTTAAAATCCTCATAATTACCATTAAAAAGCGACAAAGGTTTTTTTCGACGTTTGTCTCAAAAGGCTGTAATACGCTAGATTTTACCGTTTTTCGACTTTTGGATTTTATTACTTCTGGCCTTTATTTCATTATAAATGGACTGAATAATAATTATCATCATGATTATCATTACTGTCATTATTTTCATGATTATGATCTTTATATTCATTATACTGATTATTATTATTATTTCAGTTCTAATCATTATTATACTAATTATTATTGCTATTTTTGTCATTGTAACTATTCATATAATGGTAAGAGCAATAATATTTTTTTAGAAATGATAATGACAATAATAATTATAATGACAATAATATTATTTCTATTGCCATTATTTATATGAAAAGTATTGGAATAGAGTTAATTATTGGAGTAATTATCAAAATTATCTCTATAATTATGATTTTATCATTATTGTCATTATCATTGTCATTATCATCATTATTATCATTATTGTTAATAATAAGGGAATTATCATTAAAATCATTATAAGTACCTGAATTAATATTAAAATACTAATAATTACCAATAAAAAGCGAAAAAGGGTTTTTTCGACGTTTCTCTCAAAAGGCTAGATTTTGCTCTTTTTCCCGGATCTTATTACTTCTGGTCTTTATTTCATTATAAATCTACTGAATAATAATTATCATTATCATTACTGTCATTATTTTCATGATTATCATTATAGTCATTATCATCATGATTATCATTATTATCATTATTGCAGTCACAATAATGATTATGCTAATTATTATTGCCATTTTTATCATTATAACTATTTATATAATGATAATAGCAATAATGATAATTTTAGATATAATAATGACAATAATGATAATTATAATGATACTATTATTTTCATTGCCATTATTAGTATGAAAATTATTGGAATAGTTATTGTTATTATTGCAGTAATTATCAAAATTATCATTATAATTATGATTTTATCATTATTTTTGTCATTAAAATCATAATTATCATTGTCAATAATAAAGGATTTATCATGAAAATCATCATAATTACCTGAATCAATGTTAAAATCCTCATAATTACCTTTGAAAAGCGATAAAGGGTTTTTTTCGACGTGTATCTGAGAAGGTTGTAATACGCTAGATTTTGCCATTTTTTCGACATGTGATTTTATTACTTCTGGCCTTCATTTCATTATAAATGGACTGAATAATGATTATAATCATTATTATCATTACTGTCATTATTTACATGATTATTATCATAATAGTCATTATCATGATTATCATTATTATCACTATTGCAGTTATATTAATTATTATGCTAATTATTAATGCTATTTTTATCTTTATAGCTATTTATATAATGATAGTAATGATAGTTTTAGAAAGAGTAATGACAATGATGATTATAATGACAATTATAATGATATTTCTATTGTCATCATTAGTATGAAAATTATTGGAATGGAGTTAATTATTGCAGTAATTATCAAAATGATCATTATGATTATTTTATCATTTTTATTGTCATTATCATTATTATCATCATAACTATCGTTATTGTCAATAATAAAGGAATTATGAAAATCCTCATAATTACAAGAGTTAATGTTAAAATCCTCATAATTACCATTAAAAGGCGAAAAAGGTTTTTTTTCGACGTTTCTCTCGGAAGGCTGTAATACTCTAGACTTTGCCGATTTTTCGATTTATGGGGTTTTATTACTTATGGCCTTTATTTTATTGTAAATGGACTGAATAAAAATTATTATATTCATTACTGTCATAATGACAGTAATGATAATAGCAATAACGATAATTTTAGAAATAATAAAGACAATAATGACTATGATAATGATAGTATCATTTCTATCACAATTATTTAATTATTGCTATTGTTGCAGTAATTATCAAAACTATCATTATAATCATGATTTTATCATTATTATTGTCATTATCATTGTCATTATCATCAAAATTATAATCATTATTGTCAGGAATTATCATGAAAATCATCATAATTACCTGAGTTAATGTTGAAATCCACTTAATTACAATTAAAAAGGAAAAAAGGTTTTTTTCGACGTTTCTATAAAAAGGCTGTAATGTTAGATTTTGCCTATTCCAATAATTTTCATACTAATTATGGCAATAGAAATAGTATTATCATTATCATTGTCATTATAATTATTATTATTGTCATTATTATTTCTAAAATTATCATTATTGCTATCATCATTATATAAATAGTTATAATGACAAAAATAGCAATGATAATAAGCATAATAATTATCATAACTGCAATAATGATAATAATAATGATAATCATGATGATTATAATGATAATAATCATGAAAATAATGACAGTAATGATAATTATTATTCAGTCCATTTATAATGAAATAAAGGCAAGAAGCAGTAAAATCACAAAAGTCGAAAAAACGGCAAAATCAAGCGTATTACGGCCTTTTGAGAGCAACGTCGAAAAAAAAACCCTTTTCACTTTTGATGGTAATTATGAGGATTTTAACATTGATTCAGGTAATTATGATGATTTTCATGATAGTTCCTTTATTATAGACAATAATGTTGATAATTATGATGATAATGACAGTGATAATGACAATAATAATGATAAAATCATAATGATAATGATGATTTCCATAATTACTGCAATAATAGCAATAATTAACTCTATTCCAACAATTTTCATACTAACAATGGCAATAGAAATAATATCATTATCATTGTAATTATAAATATTATTATTGTCATTATTATTTCTAAAATTATCATTATTGCTATTATCATTATATGAAGTTATAATGACAAAAAATAGCAATAATAATTTGCATAATAATCATTATAACTGCAATAATGATGATAATAATAATGATAATCATGACGATAATGACTAGAATGATAATAATCATGAAAATAATGACAAATGATAGCAATGATAATAATCATTATTTAGTCCATTTATAATGAAATAAAGGCCAGGAGTAATGATATCCCAGAAGTCGAAAAAAAGGCAAAATCTAGCATATTACAGCCTTTTTATATAAACGTCGAAAAAACTCTTTTCGCTTTTTAATGGTAATTATGAGGATTTTAACATTAATTCAGGTAATTATGATGATTTTCATGATAATTTGTTTTTGACAATAATGATGAAAATTATGATGATAATGACAATAATAATATAAAAATTATAATGATAATTTTGGTAATTACTGCAATAATAGCAATAATTAACTCTATTCCAATAATTTTCATACTAATAATGGCAATAGAAATAACATCATTATCATTGACATTATGATTATTATTTTTGTCAGTATTATTTCGAAAATTATTATTTTTATTATGATTATATAGATAGTTATAATGATTAAAATACCAATAATAATTAGCATAATAATCATAACTGCAATATAGACAATAATGTTGATAATTATGATGATAATGACAGTGATAATGACAATAATAATGATAAAATCATAATGATAATGATGATTTCCATAATTACTGCAATAATAGCAATAATCAACTCTATTCCAACAATTTTCATACTAACAATGGCAATAGAAATAATATCATTATCATTGTAATTATAAATATTATTATTGTCATTATTATTTCTAAAATTATCATTATTGCTATTATCATTATATGAATAGTTATAATGACAAAAAATAGCAATAATAATTAGCATGATAATCATTATAACTGCAATAATGATGATAATAATAATGATAATCATGACGATAATGACTAGAATGATAATCATGAAAATAATGACTAATGATAGCAATGATAATAATCATTATTTAGTCCATTTATAATGAAATAAAGGCCAGGAGTAATGATATAACATCATTATCATTGACATTATGATTATCTTTTTTGTCATTATTATTTCGAAAATTATCATTTTTATTATGATTATATAGATAGTTATAGTTATTAAAATACCAATAATAATTAGCATAATAATCATAACTGCAATAATGATGATAATAATAATGATAATCATGATGAAAATGACTATAATAATAATTATGAAAATGATGACAGTAATGATAATAATGATAATTATTATTCAGTCCATTTATAATGAAATAAAGGCCATAAATAATAAAATCCCAAAGGTAGAAAAAACGGCAAAATCTAGCGTATTACAGCCTTTTGAGAGAAACGTCGAGAAAAACGTTTTTCGCTTTTCAATGGTAATTATGAGGATTTTAACATTAACTTAGGTAATTATGATTTTCATGATAATTCCTTTATTATTGACAATAATGATAATTACAATGATAATAATGACAATGACAATAATAATGATAAAACCATCATCATAATTATAGTTTTGATAATTACTGCAATAATAGCAGTAATTAAATAATATTGATAGAATTAGACGATAGTCATTATCGTCATGATTATCATTATTATCATTATAATTATTGGTTATAATGATTATCATGCTAATCATTACTGTCATTTTCATAATTATAACTATTCTTATAATGATAATAACAATAATGATAATTTTAGAAATAATGAGTAATACTCATTATAATAATAATAATAATGATATCATTTCTATATTCATTATTAGTATGAAAATTATTAGAAGAGTTGATTATTGCTATTAATGCTGTAATTATCAAAATTATCATTATCATATTATTGTCATTATTATTGTCATTATCATCATAAATATCATTATTGTTAATAATAAAGGATTTATCATGAAAAACATCATAGTTACCGGAATCAATGTTAAAATCATAATTATCATTTAAAACCGAAAAAGAAGGGTTTTCGACTTTTTTTTAAGAGGCTGTAATACGCTACATTTTGCCTTTTTTCAACTTATGGGATTTTATTAGTTTAACCTTTATTTCATTATAAAAGGACTCTATGGTTATTAATATCATTATAGTCAATATTGTCATTATTCTTATGATTATCATCATTATAGTCATTATCTTCATGATTATCTATAATGATTATTATGTCTATTTTTACTGTCATTTTCATTATAACTATTTATATAATGATAACAATAATCATAATTTTAGAAATAATGACAATTATACTCCTTATAATAAAATAATGATGTTATCAGTTCTATTGTCATTATTAGTATGTTAATTATTTCTATTATTTTAGTAATTATCAAAATTTTCATTATAACTATCATTTTATTATTATTATCATCATTATTATTATTGTCATTATCATCATAATTATCATCATTAATGTTAATAATAAAGAATTTATTATGAAAATCATCATAATTACCTGAATTAATGTTATAATCATCGTAATTATCATTTAAAAGGGAAAAAGTTTTTTTTCGAATTTAGAAGGCTGCAATACCCTAGATTTTGCCCTTTTTTCGACTTTTGGGATTTTATTAGTTTTAGCCTTAATTTCATTATAAATGGACTCTATGATTATTATCATAATTGTCATCATTGTCATTATTCATATGGTTATCATCATTATAGTCATTATCGTCATGATTATCATTATTATCATTATCATTATTGCAATTATAATGATTATTATGCTAATTATCAGTTATTTTCATCATTATACCTATTGATAATAAGGATAATGATAATTTTAGAAATAATAATGATAATAATACTCATTATGATAAAAGTATTATTTCTATTGTAATTTATTACTATGAAAATTATGATTAAAGTTAATCATTGCTATTATTGCAGTAATTATAAAAATTAATATAATTATATTTTTATTATAATAATTTTCAATTTTTGTCATTATCATCATAATTGTCATCATTATTGTTAATAATAAAGGAATTAACATGAAGATCATCATAATTACCTAAATTAATGTTAACATCATTATAAATATAATTTAAAAATTTTCTACCTTTGTCTCAAAAGGCTATATTACGCTAGATTTTGCCATTTTTCGTTTTTGGGGATTTTATTAGTTTTAGAATTTATTTCATTATAAATGGACTATATGATAATCAATATCATCATTTTCATTATTCTTATGAATATTATACTTATAGTCATTATTATAATCATTATTATCATTATCATTATTGCAGATATAATGATTTTAATGCTAGTTAATACCGTCATTTTCATCATTAAAACTATTTTTATAATGATAATAACAATAATGATAATTTCAGAAATAATAATGACATTAATATTCATTATAATAACAATAATAATGAGATTATTGTTATTTCTATTGTCATTATTAGTATGAAAATTATTCGAATAGAGTTGATTATTGCTATTATTGCAGTAATTATCAAAATTATGATTATAATTATCATTTCATTATCATTATTATTATTATCATATTTATTATCATCATAATTATTATCATCAATGTTAATAATAAAGGAATTACCATGAAAATCATCATGATTATCTGAATTAATGTTCAAATCATCATAATTATGATTTCAAAGTTTTTTTTAACCTTTTTCTAAAAACGCTGTAATACGCTAGATTTTGTCGTTTTTTTCGACTTCTGCGATTTTATTAGTTTTAGACTTTATTTCATTATAAATGCTCTATGATTATTCTCATCATTGTCATTATACTTATGATTATCATCATTATAGTCATTATCGTCATGATTATCATTATTATCATTATCATTATTGCAGTTATAAGGGTTATTATGCTAATTATTAGTCATTTTCATTATAATTATTTTTATAATGATAATAATGATAATTTTAGAAATAATAACGGCAATAATACTCATTATGATAACAATAATAATATTATTATTATTTCTATTGTCTTTATTAGCATAAAAAAACATTAGAATAGAGTTAATTATTGCTATAATTGCAGTAATTATCAAAGTTATCATTATGATTATCATATTATTAGTAGTATCATTTTTAATATCATTATCATCAAAATTATCATTAATGTTAATAGTAAAGGAATAGTCATAAAAACCATCATATTTACCTGAACTAATGTTAATATCATCATAATTATCATTTAAAAGCGAAAAAGTTTTTTTTTTCAGTTGTAATGATTATTATTCTAATTGTTACTATCATTTTCATCATTATAACAATTTTTATAATGATAATAACAATAATGATAATTTTAGATATAATAATGACAATAATACTAATTATAATAATAAAAATAATGATATTATTTCTATTGTTATTATTAGTAAGAAAATTAATTAATTAATGTAAATTACTGCTATTATTGCAGTAATTATCAAAATTATCATTATGATTATCATTTTATTATTCATATCATTATTATTATTGGCATCATAATTATCATCCTTATAGTTAATAATAAAGGAATTATCATCAAAATCATCATAATTACCTTAATGTTAAAATCATCATATTTATCATTTAAAAGCGGAAAAAGGGGGATTTACTACCCTTCTCTCAAAAGGCTGTAATATGCTAGATTTTACCGTTTTTTCGACTTTTAGGATTTTATTAATTTTAGCCTTTATTTTATTATAAATGGACTCTATGATTATTATTATCATAATTATCATCATTATTCTCATTATTCCTATCGTTATCATTATCATTATCATTTTTACAGTTATAAGAATTATTATGCTAATCATTACTGTCATTTTCATCATTATAACTATTTTTATAATGATAACAATAATGATAATTTTTGAAATAATAATGACAATAATACTCATAATGATATTAATATTGATATTATTTCTGTTGTCATTATTAGCATGAAAACTTTTAGAATAGAGTTAATTGTTGCTATTAATGCAGTAATTATCAAAATTATCATTATAATTATCATTTTATTATCATTATCATTATTGTTATTGTCATTATCATCATAATTATCATTATTGTTAATAATAAAGGAATAATCATGAAAATCATCATAATTTCCTGAATTGATGTTAAAATCGTCTTTATCATTTAAAAGCGAAAAAGGGGTTTTCGACCTTTCTCTCAAAAGGCTGTAATACGCTAGATTTTACAGTTTTTTCGACTATTGGGATTTTATTAGTTTTAGCGTTTATTTCATTATAATCGGACTCTCTGATTATTATTATAATCATCATCATTATTGTCATTATTCGTATGATTATCATTATAGTCATTATCATGATTATCATTATCATCATTATCAGTATTGCAGTTATAATCATTATTATGGTAATTATTAGTCCTTTTCATAATTATAACTATTTTTATAATGATAATAACAATAATGATAATTTTAGAAATAATAATGACAATAATACTCATTAAAATAAAAATGATAATGATATTATTATTTGTATTGTCATAATTAGTATGAAAGTTATTAGAATAGAGTTAATTATTGCTATTATTGCAGTAATTATCAAAATCATCATTATGATTATCATTTTATTATTATTATCATTATTAATATTGTAATTATCATCATAATTATCATTATTGTTAATAAAAGAATTATGAAAATCATAATTACCTGAATTAATGTTAAAATCATCATAATTATCATTTAAAAGCGAAAAGGGTTTTTTTTCGACCTTTCTCTCAAAAGTTTTAGCCTTTATTTCATTATAAATGAATTCTATGATTATCATTTTCATTATCGTCATATTGTCATTATTAGTATGATTATCATTATCGTCATCGTCATGATTATCTAATTTTCATTATAACTATTGATAATAACAATAATGAAAATAATAATGACAATAATACTCATTATGATAATAACATTATTATTTCTATTGTCATTATTACTATGAAAATTATTAGAATAAAGTTAATTATTGCTATTATTGCAGTAATTATAAAAATTATCATTATTATAATTTTATTATTATTATCATTATTGTTATTGTCATTATCATCATTATCATCCTTATTGTCATTATTCATATGATTATCATTATTATAGTCATTATCGTCACGATTATCATTATCATTATTATTGCAGTTAAATTTAATAATGATTATTAGGCTAATTATTACTGTCAATTATTCATCATTATAACTATTTTTTATTATAACAAAAATTATAATTTTAGAAATAATAATGACAATAATACTCATTATAATAAAAATAATGATATTATTTCTATTGTCATCATTAGTATGAAAATTATTAGAATAGAGTCAATTATTGATATTATTGCACTAATTATCAAAATTATCATTATAATTATCTTTTTGTTATTCTCATGATTATTATTGTCATTATCATCATAGTTATCATGATTATTGTTAATGATAAAGGGATTAACACGAAATCATCATAATTACCTGAATTAATGTTAAAATCATGATTATCATTTAAAAGCGAAAAAAAGGTTGTAATACGCAAGATTTTGCCGATTTTTGGACTTATGGGATATTATTAGTTTTAGCCTTTGTGTCCTTATAAATTGACTCTATGATTATCATTATCATTATTGTTATTATTCTTATAATTATCATTGTAGTGATTATCGTCATGATTATCATTATTATCATTATCATTATTGCAATTATGATGATTAGTATGCTAATTATTACTGTCATTTTCATCATTATAACTATTTTTATAATGATAACAATAATGATAATTTTAGAAATAATGACAATAATACTCATTATAATAACAATAATAATAATATTATTTTTTCTATTGTCATTATTAGTATTAAAAATATTAGAATAGAGTTAAGTATTGCTATTATTGCAGTAATTATCAAAATTATCATTATAATTATCATTGTATTATTATCATTATTATTGTCATTGTCATCATAAATATCAT
>NC_091586.1:14389522-14398752 GCF_042767895.1 Penaeus vannamei
GAGCGGCCGGATGTCGCGCGAGGACCGTCACATTCGCCGCTTGAGAGGACGTGATGATTCGGAGGCAACGGCGGCCGCGGCTCTGGCTGTAGGGACGGATGGGAGTGCACGAGTTCACGGTCGCTTTCGTTGGGCGCTGCGAACTGCGCTGTCTATTCTTGTTAGAAGCGATTGTTGTACGATTGTACTTTGTTTAGGTATGCATTGTTTCTCCTCCCGTTTTTTCTTTATTGCTCATGTTATAGTTCTGTATTGTTTCCCCTCCCGTTTTCTGTACAGCCCATTTTCTAGTTCTATAATGTTTCGCATCCGTTTTCTTTGCCACATTCTCCAGTTGTGTACTTTTAACTTCATCTGGCCTGCTGTTATTTTACTGGCGGAGGGTCTATGCTGTTTTATCCTTAATGCACGACATATACAGCATCTAACCTATCCTGTCCGTTATTTTGGTACTATGCATGGACAGTGGCTCACGATTTCTCACTTTGATGTATAGTACACTTTTTGTCTCAGTTTTATATGGCGATTGCTTATTGTAAGAGATCACCCATAGTTAGTGTCACATTTTTGTTATTTTATGTGCGAGTATGTTTGTGTTCGCGTATGTATATGTATGTGCACGTGATTTATATGATGATGTCCCGTCGAAGAGGTCGTAGTAAATACGTTTGATCTCAGTGTGGACATGATTGGCCGCAGATCTCGTCCCTCCGCGCCGCCGCCCGCTCCTCAGCACGGCGCCCCTGTACCGAAGCAGCAGACCAGGAACTCTAATAACACGGAACATTTGTAACCGGCACAGACCGTGGTCCTGCCTAGAAGTAATCGACCGGTCTTGGAGGCCAGAAATAGCAAGAAATGAGTCAGTTTTGTGTGACAGCTGAGCGGCAGCCTTTGCGAGCGGGCGCGGCGCCCCTGGGGAGGCCGTGTCGCCGTCCGGATGACGACGCTCTCTGACCCTTGGCTCGGGGGCCGCTCGGGCGGAAACACAAAGTTTCTCATTATGACTCTTGCTAAGCTCTGAGGGCGACCTGCGCGCCCCACGCCCAGTCAACTCTTTTGATAATATCAGTGTGTGTGTGTTTGGTTCTTATGTGGGCATGTATGTATATATGGTTATTTATATATTATGTATGTATGCACACACACATGTGTGTGTTTAGTTACACACACACACACACACACATGTATATATATATATATATATATATATATATATATATATATATATATATATATATATATATATATATATATATATATATATACACGCACGCGTTGACATTCAAAAATCCGGCAGCCTCCCTGAGGAGTGCCGTTTTTTTTTTTTTAATGTCGGATTTTAAAAATATTCTCTTTATATTAAACTGAAAATAACTGCATTCGCAGTCCTTTAAAGAAACAAACACTAAATGATTTTTTAAAATTATTATTATTTTTTTTTATTTATTATTATTTTTTTATTTATTTATTATTTATTTAGTGTCCCAGTATTTCCACTTGTTGCTGAATCCATCATGGGGCTGTACAACAGCAAAGGCATGATAAAATGAGAAGGAATGAACAGGGATGCCTGTTAGCAAATGTAAACAGATGATTCTGGGAGTACATCTGTATTATATCTGTATGGATGTGCATATGTGTGTGTAATATATATATTTATATATGTGTGTGTTTGTGTACACACGCACACACACACACACACACACACACACACACACACACACACACACACACACACACACACACACACACACACACACACACACACACACACACATATCGCGTGTGCTGCATGTATGTATGTTTACTTAGGCATACGGGAGAGCTAGTCATGTGCCTGTTAGTGCTTTGTCGTTATTGGCCGGCGACCCTTGAGATGGGCGGCCGGCGCTGTGGCGGCGAAGAAGCTCAGGCGTGTGAAGGCGAAGCCGGACGACTGGTAAAAGGCGCGGGTGGGTGATTGGTGCGGTAATTGACAGGAATTATGAATAACGAATTGGCCGCTCTCGGAGGTGACATTTGATGGCGCGGGTCGTATGGGCACCGGCGGAAGGGGGGGGGGGGAGGAGTGTTCCCAGCGGCGGTGAGTGCCAGGGGTTGCCCGGGTGACGCTCGGCGGCCGCCGCTCCGCTGCGGCTTCAAGAGACGGGCGGCGCCTGGGAGGAGAGGGCCACTGCGTAAACCAAGCATGGCTCGTGGTGCCGTTGGCTTCACGAATGGCATTTTCTCAGACGCCATATTTGCAGTCGTCGTTGCCATGGAAACGATGTTCACCCAGCATCTTTCCTGGTCAGGAACCTTTTCTTAAATTGCATCTCTCCCAGACAGGTTGCCAGGGCTTCTCAAAGGTGTATACGTAGATATTATTATAACTGATTATTCTACAAGTATTTAACCCATGGGAATCTCGTTTCAAGCTCTCCTCTTGAAATATTATGAAATAAACCCGTAGTGGAAGCTTAGCATAATACCATGCTTGATAACTCCAACGCATCACCACTAAGGACAATCAAGTGATTGCAATTCGTGCATCGTGTTGCAAGATTCACCCTTTCATTAGCTGCGCATGACGTTTGCGAAAGCTGCCGGTCTATAAAAGACTGAAGTGTTGTTATTGGGACAGTTATTGAATTATAGTCAACAATAACTGGAAATTAAAAGTTGTGGAGAGTCGATTGCAATCATATAAGGGTATTCATACGATTAATTAAATGCGATGAGTGATTCGCCATTTGTTTGGCGTTTAGAATAATCTGGCAAATGTGTATGTGAAATGATTAACTTTCATGCTTCTGTAAACTGTAACTGAGGTGTTTGTAAAAGAATGAAAGGTAACACACAAAGTAAAATATATACACTATCGAATGTGAAGTACGGAGCTGTTAGAACGAAGCACGAATGATATATGTCTGGATGAAGTGCGAGTTTAGTGTGACAGTTGCCGCCAAACACTTTTCAGAACGAAGTGCTGTGGCATTTGAATCGGCCACAGATCGGCTGCAGTCTTGGCTGGGATGTTTTGCGGAGAAAGGGAGGGGGATTTTTACGTTTTTATAGTCGTCTGACAAAATGCTTTAAAGACATTTCTTGAAGCTTCATGTATAAACATAATCGGCAATGAATGGAAGGCAATCTTCCGTGGAATGACATAGGTTGTATTTTTGCCTGAACAAATCGTAATAAAAATGTCAAATGATTTCACAGAAATGAAAACAGTTGTAGGAAGGGGGAAAGCACGGAGCGTAAATAAGTGCATACAAATGACGAGTGAATGTCAGCAATATTAGAAGTAAAAATAAAAGAATATTTCTTTAACTTGCATATTTTCTTACTTCATATTTTGCGTTCAAAATATTATTTTAATGTTTTAATGTTTCTTAAATACCGCTTAGACGTAGCATACAGTGCAATGACATATAATGCGTGAGGAAAAAATGTGTATATATAATTATTGTTTGAGTTTTCCGGAAAATCATTTTTGAATCTTTCTCCCACAGCATTATATATTCTGAAATGTAGCAAACCACGATAACAAGAGCAACTTTTAAGAATTTCTTCACGCTTATGCGAGTAAGTAAAATCGATTTAAGTCGATTTTAAATTGAAAAATGTGTCCTGAAGTTTAAAACTTCACTGCGTTAAAGAATATCAGATGAAGTTGAATGTCACCGTACAAGAATGACAAAAATCCTCCGGTATCTTTGTGGATTAATGAATAGTGAGGATTAAAGCAAAGCATGTTGGCCTACTCGCTGCCGAAGTGCAAATGTCTTCATGTACGACACAATATGGTGTGTTGAAATAGCCTGTAGTCAAAACTGAAAGTATGTGCACCGGGGCATAATTCAGCAACAAAGAACACTAAATGCATTATAGTAAACATGTTCTACATTTTCACACGTCTTTTACAGTATAGGTTATATGAAAGACACTTCATTATGATAGACGCATTTCAGTCTTATAGGTAGTTTTCCAGTGAACATCATTCCCACCCCTGAATATTTTTCCTATTAGACACATGATGAATCTTTCATGATTATACATTTGAAGACTCTGACTTGTCTCGAACCCGGCTTCTTGCTCTTCCGCAGGGCTGCTTCGGCCTGGTGTACGCAAGGACATCATCAGGAAGAACGGCGACTGCAACATCACCTTCTCGAACCTGAAGAAGCGACGGTCTCGTTACCTTCAGGACCTGTACACCACGCTCGTCGACGTGCAGTGGCGCTGGACCCTCCTGGTCTTCTTCCTAGCCTTCATTATTAGGTAGGCCTACCACACTCTCATTCTTCTCCTCAGCCTATTACACTACATATTGGACTTTCGTATTGTCATTACTTGCTAATGCTGATCGCGATGTAATTTAGCTAAATTCCCCTTAGGCGTCTCTTGACGAGATATCCAACAATTCCTTCAGTAGTAGTATTCGTCAGCAATAGTATTACTTTATTACATAATAAACATCTCACTACAGTAGTTTACAAGAATAAAAACACACTTGTATTTATCAAACTTTCATTCACCACCATTATTCTTCACTGATTTATTTCTCGGAAATGAGTTTACGGCAAATAATATAACACAAATCCGTACACTAGTTGTCTGTTGTTGTTTTGATATTACTTAATCAAAAATTGCCATTATATTACTTTCCAATGCAGTAATTATCACAAAATCAGATCTGAGAATGAGAAACCTCATCAATGTTTTCTTGCTCCCTCTCTAGCTGGCTCATCTTCGCCTTCATCTGGTACATGATCATCAAGGTGCACGGCGACCGCGCGGAGCCTTGCATCTACAATGTGGAGACTTTCACGGCCAGTTTTCTCTTCTCGATTGAGACGCAGCACACCATCGGATATGGACACAGGTAGATACTCTCTATCTCTCTCTCCCTGTCAGAGTTTTGTGATTTGCCCTGTTTTGGTGGTTGTATGGAGACACAATTCTGGTTCAGCTGTTTATTGATAGGAGGGGTAGGTAGTGTGGCGCGGGCTGTGTCGTGCAGTGCAGTTTTGGGCAAAAGGGAGCCCTAGAGGCGCGCCGAGCGGGGCGCGCGTGGGGAGAGACCCCCAGGGAGGAGGTCTGGTCAGGACCGTGAACCCTGGTCAAGTGTGCTGCCCTAGGTCAACTGTCGAAGCATTCAAGAACAGAATCGGCAGCACCCATCGCTGGGGGACGCGGCTAGGTACTCCTCATTCCTCAGATCGCTCGGCATACGCTACTAAACGTCGTCCGCGACGGTCTGGTGCACAATCTGCACCTCGCCCGCCGTGATTGTCTTCCTTGACCTGGAGAAGGCTTTTGAGTTGGCAAGTCCACTTGCCATTCAAGAGACCCTAATCCACAAAGGAGTCAAAGGCATACTCTTGGCCTGGATAGCTGACTATTTTAAAAATAGATCAGCAAATGTCAGATTTCAAGGCCACCTCTCACAGCACATGCCACTTGAAAATGGAACTCCTCAGGGAGGGGTTCTTAGTCCAGCCCTGTTTAATACTCTCATGTCCAACATACTCGACATTCACCTGCCAGAGGGATGCAAGATCATCTCTTATGCAGATGACTTGGCAATCATAGCCTCTGGCAACCACTGCCTAACTAGGGCTCAGCGTTGTCTGAACCTGGTGTCTGAAGAGTGTTGTAGGACGGGTCTAAAAATATCAGCAGCAAAATCCAAAGCAATGGCACTGAGAACCAATGTCAGAAACAAAAAACTCACCATACAGGGTATGGATCTGGAATGGGTGAAGGAATATCTATACCTTGGTGTATGGATAGGACACACACTCACTTTCAAAAAGGAGATCCAATACCTGCTTGACAGAACCAAGGAAAGACTGTCAGTCATGAAAGTCATGACAGGGAGACACATAGGAGCAGGACACAAAGTACTAAGATCATTCTATGTACATGCTGTCCGTCCTATTATTGACTATGCATCTGTCGCCCTCATTGCTTCCAGCACAACATTAAAAGAAAAACTGGAAACAATACAAAACGAAGCAGCCAGGATCATTCTAGGTGCACCTAAGTGGACAAAGGTCATCAACCTCCTCATGGAAACTGATTTACCGTCCGTGGACACTAGAATTGATCTAATGGCAGCACAGTTCCTTTCCAAGGTCCTGCAGGCACCCACAAACTCCTATTTAAGACAAAGAGTTCTCAGACGCCTACAACAAGATTATCAGTTGTTTGCAGACAATTCCTGGCTCACACATACAGCCAGAGTTTTGATACGCTTTCAACTAAAAGATTCATTGCTTGCCAAGGGTATGGACTCCCCCCACCATGATTACAAAGAACCCCCGCCGTGGGCAAACGAAATGATCGAATTCTCAATTCTAAATCTCACAATGAGAAAAGATCAATATTCCATGCCTAGCCTAAAGGCACAAGCACAAAGGGTCATTGAACAAATAACTGCTGGGTAGTATAACTTACTACACGGACGGATCCGTGGATCCAATAAACCATACTGCAGGCGCCGGCTTTGCAACAAAGGATACCACAGCATCCATTAGGGTCACTGACAATGCCTCAACGCTTCAGGCTGAAACGGTTGCGATCATGGAAGCATTGACACACGCGTCCCTGAGGGGAGGGCACGTTGTCATTCACACAGATTCAAGAGCAACTATTGACAGTTTACAGCATAGCATGCCCCCAGATAACATCTACCTCTTGACAACAGTACTGTACATAGCCCAAAGAATCCTTAGTCAAGGTAGAAGAATCATCATAAACTGGGTCCCAAGCCACATAGGCATACAAGGGAACGAGCTTGCTGATAAACTAGCCGAAAAGGGCAGGGGTATGCCCCCATCCTCCATGATCGTTAAACCCAGCCGAAGGGGACTGAGCCAAGGTATCAAAGCTGCAGCGTGTGCGGTCCTCCGGGGAGCACATAGAGAAAACATCACAAAATCGCTCGCTGCCAAGTGGTACTCAGATGCTTCAGGCTATGAGCCACTGGCCCTTCCTCCAAACACAAAAAGAGGTACCGAAGTCATACTATTCAGACTAAGACTAGGTTACCCGTGCGCTTGGCAAATTATTGATAATGAGACTACCAGGTTATGCAAACACTGCGGCGAGTCTAACGCCACCCTGTTACATTACTTGCAGAATTGTGTACACACAATTTCTGAGACAGGGACCACCCACCACAGCCGCCGGGCTGGTAAAAAGGGTGTGCAACATGCTTTCACCATGGCAGCTGGATCGCTTGCTTGCAATCCAGCCACCGCGGTAAGCATGCAGTTCAAAGAAAACATTTGAGTTAACTAGAAATAGTTAACACAGGCCGGGCCACCCCAGAGAAAAGGCCCGGGCGAAGCATGACTTCGCAAATCTAACTGAACTGAACTGAACTGAACTGGTCTGGTGCTGAGATCGAGTCGACATTTGTTGGCACAGGCCGGGCTCCCTCATAGCCCGGGCGAGGCTCAGCTTCGCATATCGGACTTATCCTTATCCATATCTGGTGCTGGCGTTCTCTGAAATAAGGACACCGAGGCAGAGACAGGGCGAGAGACAGGAGGGCAAACTGTGGGGGAGGGGGGTTGTGTGATAGCAAGGGCCGTAAGATATAATCAAAATATATCAGATTGCAATGTTTATTATTACAAATATTTTCATGAATTTTAAATTTTTATTATATTTTTTTCGACAATTCACTGTCCAAGGATAGACAGAGGAACATGCTTAGGGAGACAATTGCAATAGTCTGCGAGGACTTGCTTGAGTTGCAATTGCCTCATATAGCAAGAGATGAAAATCTACAAGAGATAAGCATTGTGCAGAACTACTAGGAAGCAAAAGGTGTCGCAGTTCGCAAGAACGTCTTGAATGACTAACTTCCTAGGGAAAAGAATGAAAATGCAATGCAGAGTTCAGAAGTGTTCAGTGCAATAGTGCATACGGTATATGTCTGACTAATAGTAAATGTATCTCATTTCATTGAAGTTGTCTATCACACGTCACCAACAGCAATTTGAGGCAAAGCAATAATGAAAACAGGTAATGGTGAGTAGACGAGTGTTAGTGAATCGTGAGTTATGAAATGAGTAAGTCAGAGTATATCGCACGAGTAGAAAATAGAATGCTGATAGATTTTGTTAGTCATTAGTAGTTTTTCAAGGTAAGAGCGAGAGTAAAAAAGGAATAGGATGGCGTGGAAGTTGGAAGAAATAAGCGAAGGGGAAGAGTGGGTGGGCGGGAGGCTAAGGTAAAAGAGGTTTAGGTGAGGATGGGGGGGGGGGGGGGTCAGGTATGTAGACGGGGGCGGGAATATGGGCTGCATGCAGTAAAATTAATTACTGATCTGACTGTACGTAAAAAGAACATCTTAGGTAATACCAGCGATAATCTCACGTATAGCGATAAGAAGGCACGGCGCGGCGCTGAGATCTCCTGGGCGATAAGTTTGCGGCTCGGCACATAAGAACAACTTAATATTAATTACCTTAACCTAATTACATGTCCATACCCAGCTGGGGGTCGTCACCAAGGACCATGTAATAATGATGAGGTGAGGTTTGTGATTAAGATAAGCGAAAATCACGAACAATGTGAAATTGTAGTAGCTGTATAATATAATTAATCTCTAACACGGAGATCATTGAATAAGATATAAATACAATTAGATTGAATGTATTTTTGGGTCGAGCAGAGTCAGATGGCCATAAGTATCTTCTAACTGAGTAAGGTCATATGAGGTCGTTATCCGAACATTCGCTAAAAATAGCAAGAGCTAGTATATGTAAAATTAAATTATATTGTGAAAAAACAAGTACACAATGTCATTTGATTACTCATAATTACTTCCCACAAAATAATTTGTTCTATTTACTAGACATTATGATACAAGTCACGTATCCCCTCATATTTTGCATGTGTACGTAACTCCTATGTAAACATGAGTATTGTATACGCCTCCAGAATATATCTGTGCAGCTCAGCAGAGCTCCGTATTTCATTCACCCTTTTCCTCTAAAATGATACAACATAAACCATAAGAAGACATGGTGGCAGCTGAACTCAGTCTCCAAACACTGAGGAAAAGGGGAAAAAGGTATACTAACATGATTCTCAAACCAAATGGTGCTATATTCCACAAGGTGCTATGTTCCCAACAGATTCTCTAAGAAACTTATATTTTTCTATGTTTCCATAACTGATTTACCAAGCAGTCTCAGGTGCAATCTCAGTTACTTAATAAG